>NC_088854.1:31872241-32109741 GCF_963853765.1 Magallana gigas
ATTTTTTCCTATGCGAATATTACGCAAAAAATATAGTCAGCATTGATTACTTTTTCTATGCCAAGTTGTATGATAGTATAAAAGAAGGAAAAATATACTATTTTAATTTTCTTTCATCTTGATTTAATGAACAATTAATCAAATTTACGTTTGACAATTCGAAAACCAGAAAAGAATTCATCCTTAATACAAAAACCGCGTTCTGTAAGTTCTTGAAATATTTGGAGTAATTGCCCTTTGAAGTTACTTTTGAATTAGAGTTATCTGCACTATAAATTGATGTCACATTGTTTGTCTGGAGCAGAATAAAATAGCAGCGTCGAGACTTGATCATACCTCTGAGTTGAATATATTCTTTTGACTTATGCCAAAAGGATTGAACACAAGTTCCAAAAACTTAAAGAGTCCTCTCCATGTACATAAAATATTACAATTTCAATGCCATACTATGCCTTTAAGATTTAGAACATTTATAGTGCACTTACTGAAATACAAATAAATCATTAGTTATAAAAGCTGTAATACTGTGCAAATCTAGAATTAGAATTTGGGTGGATAAGAAAGTTATGCAAATAATTTAAAAACATAGATAAATTTTCCATACTTTTGTATAAATGTATGGACTTCTTTAAATAGTTTTATATAATTTTCTTCATGATATAAAGTTTTGTCGCCCCAAAGTATAAAATGTACATTAATTATATTCAAAAAGTTAAAAATGATAACATATTATACATAATGATTGTCTTTATAATATTTTTTTTACAACCGAAGAACAAGTAATGTGCAGCTTCTAAACTTCCACATTAACACATTGCATTGGGTTGACTATTATGTTACATCGCTAAAGATCATATTTGAAAACACAATTATCAATTTATGCCTTAGTTTCATATGAATGATATTTTAAAATCTTTAGCCAAAAGAGAAATACTTAGGAGGCTTTGTATAATCGTTCTTTAGTGTTAACGTTTTCTTTAAACAGGTCGAGACCACTATATTTTGTGACGTCGGCATAAATTTGCATACTGAATTAGCCATCTGTTTACTTTTATCGACAAACCAATCAGGTGAATGAGTTGCAAGGCATTGTGGGCTACTACAAGTTTCATGGTATACAAAGCGTATTGAAAATATATACCATTTTGAATTGTCCTTTGGAAACTCATTATGAATGATTTTTCAGAATTTATGAAATTAATATGGACAGTTATGTCTGAACTTCGATTTCTATGCTCACATTTAAAAAATATTGCATATGAGGACTTATATCAACCTATTTAAATACCCCATTGTCACTGTTCAAAAGAGAGGTACGTCCTATAGAATTAGAAGCAGCGAGTACCGTTTTTTCACATGATATCCCATATTTAAAGCAACATTATTAGAATGCGCGTTGATATTTTCTTCAGGGACACTCATCAGAATGCTTCACGGACAAAATACTATATGCTGCACAGCTTGCGCTTCTGCGTTTGTATATTTGTGCATTTCTACTACCGTGGCTATTCACGTATGTTACAAATGTACAGTTACCTGTATTTATTTCTAGTGCACAATGATAAAGTCACCAATACACAACTGTGCAGTTTTTTCTTATCAAAACCTGTTTGTACTTGTGTGCGTATGTTTGTCAGTCGTTTGATACTGATCATTTTTGAAGCAACAATTGATCAACTAAAACAACAGTATTTTTCAATGTGAGCATGGAACAAAGTTAATGGTACGTAATCTTTCCTTTTTTACCTTCTAAAGTAAAAATCAAGATGTACAAACATTCCGGGAAGCAATTAAATATTGTGAATAAAACAGACAAAAACCACGTGCGTCTGTTGAATCGTAGACACGTTGTAGACCGTCATGCATTGCAACTCATTCACTGGATTGGAGAATCTGTTTGACGAAAATACTGTCACGTGTTAAATAATGCTATCCATATAAGGTAGTGTACCCGACCTGTTAAAATACTTAATGAAGTAGCTTCCCTGGTAATATTACTCAGACTATTTCACTAACGAATAGTGTCAGGAAAAAATAACTTGTTAAAAAACTTCTTATCTACATCTAGGCAAAGAATAGTTTGAGGGGTTTTTAGTATTATAGTTGGAAGTGCATTTCTTCTTACAGGGGTTATATCTTTTAGACAAGAGGGAACACGATTATTATGAATTTTGAACATAGTAGATAATTTGAAGCGGTTTCGCCTCATTATTAATGGTTCCCATCCTGTTTCCAAATATATAGAGAATTTCTTGAAGCTATGACTCAAATACCTGAAACTATTCTTGCTGCATATAATTGAACATTTTCAAGCTTATTAATATCAAATTGGGTACATCCAGACCAAACTTCAACAACATAGTTGTGGTCTTATAAATGATACATACATTTGTACTAAAATATCTCTAGATTCAGTAAATTTAAGTTTTTTAAGTAGACAAAATATATTGTAAGTCTTTTTACAATAATGTCTATGTGATAAGACCAAATTATATTTGAAGATAACAATGCTCCTAGATGTTTGTGTTGTGAACAATTCAAAGCACATTATAAAACAACAAATTAGGAAAATTTTCAACATTTTTAAAACTAAAGAATACAACTTTTGTTTTTGTTTTTGTAGATTAAATTCTAGAGGCCATTGTTTTGATCATTCTTTAAGTAGAAAAAGATCATAATTGATATTATTTTCTATGACAGAAATATTGTTTGAACACTGTTGTAATGTACTACCATCAGCATAAAGTCTACAAATTGATCTCATACCTCTTTGGAGGAGAGGGAGAAAACGTTTGAAACAGCAACACAATATTGTATATGAACTATGGGACAGCGAAGATTTTCAAAACTATTTGAAATTTTGAGGAGACCAACTATTTGAAATTTGACGATATGTTAGCTACATGTACTTTTATGCATTAATTTTTGAAGATCATCGCTTTAAAAAAAAATGTCTTAATTGATAGTCTTCGGAAAAAAAATACTTATTAGGTTTGCTGACTGACTACAGATTTACATCGGTAACAAGTAACAATGTATAGTATACGTAATCTCATATTCTTTTAAAGCAAGAACTACAAAAGTGACGTAACCCAAAAACAATAATTATTTCTTTTCTACAATGCAGTTTATTAACATGCATCCGTCCGATTATTCCTGTAACTAAACTTTCAGAACTAAATCTAGTTAAATAATATAAATAAAATAATTATCATACGAAATATTATACAACTATTGTTGGTTTTTTTAAAAAAATCAATAACGATGATTTACCTACCTGATAAGTAAAATATTTATCGAACTGGAGGCGAGGTGAATATTGTACTTCGAGGGTAGCTAAATCATCGTATTGATAATTAAAAACAGCAATAATGATTTTATTATAATGATTAAGCGACAAAATGATACAGACATATCAAATTGATTATTCTCAAGCGAAGATTTTAGTTTGAAGCCAAAACCGAACAAATTGAGAAACGCGATACTTCATTGGACGATCTATTTTTAGTCCAATGTAGAGAAAATCAAATGTTATATTGACCTCTGAGGTCACTTGCACTTGAATATAACGTTCTGTTTTAACTAGTTAGATATGAGCCAATCAAAGAGCTTTGAGTTAATCAAACATATAATGAAATACATATACGATATTGTTGAGAGGTGTAAATAAACTTTAAAAAACCATGACAAAGGGAGGGAATGAGGGACACTCGCAATATACAACACTAGGTATTTTTCATCAACGATCATCAACGATCATTCAGGATATAACATATAAAACTAGTCTTATTACCGTAACAGTGACAGGTGTGTTGATGTCCAGAACAATATTCATGAAGGTGGTGATGGCAAGAGGAACAGTCACTGTTAACAAAACACTCTGAAACAATTCAATTTACATACACTATACTTGTCAATTGCATTAACTTAAAAGAAATTCAAGCATGATGAAATAAAAGTTTCTGCATTACAAGAGCAAACGAGTTGGTTAAATATTTACGATATTGTAATACGTAGTGTGTGTGTGTGTGTGTGTGTGCATTTGTGTGTGTGTGTTTGTTTACCTACGCACTGACATGTGCCGAGCGACCTGTGATTATTAAAAACACATCGATAGGTCAACCCATCTTCACAATCTGAGTCGCTACAATTATTGTCACTGTGGCAATAGGTCGTGTCTCCATTCACCATCACGGCACCTGTGGGTAATTTTTAGATATCAAGATATAAATTTATCTCATACTTTCTTACAATTGGCACAGTGTCTCTCGTAAAACAATCATTATCATAAAAATAAATATAAAAATGATAAATGAAAGAATAAAAAAAAATGGAATGGATTTACATATACTGTTGATACGAAAAATTACATTATTTCGGTTTGTCGATCAAACTTTCGTTAAAATCCAAATTGAAATAAAAAAACACACTCAGCACAGAATATGACATAATATATTATATCACTGGGATATTGTTAATTGAAATTTTTTATCTTTTCATTTTACATCGCTTGAGCTTAAAAGGTAGTAATTTTATTTTTTTGATCATTTCTATTGAATTTATTTTTTGTTTTTCTTTCTAGGTAACATTAGAGGACAAAATAATTGCCACTCCCATATAAAACTTTAGACAAAATATACTATAAACGACTAGAATGTGTATATGTAATTGTAACTTACAGCAAGTAATAGGTGTAACTTTTAAAATTTGATTTTCTCCATTTGTACCGAATAAACTTTCATTATTTTTTAATTTTATCATTATCTCTTATTAATGTGTGCAATTTTATTTTTTCATATATATATTCTAAAGCTATCTTATGAAATTATATCGATTTCATCTGAAGTGTATTTTTTTGTATAATAAAGTTTCCAGTTTTGTTGTATGTACTTTTATACTGTTAATTCTTTAAATTTTACATTGCTTGAGCTTAAAAGGTAGACGGACCAAACAATGGGTTTCTTTAAAGAAGTTGGACCAATTGAATAACAAAAATACAAAATTTATTTTTCAATCATTTTGATTGATTTTTTTTGGCTCTCTAGATAAAATTATAAGACAAAAATATAAAGCTATCCATCGAATTATATCGAATTCATTTGAATTGAGTGCACATTTTTCTTATGCGTGATAAATACATATTTAATTCTGTTGTATATACGTTCATATTGTTCAACTTTTTATTACTTTTTAAAGTTTTTCAATATTATGTATTTGCATTTAGTGTTCATTATGAAATTTTCATTTGAAATTTGCATCGTATATATATTCATATTGTTCAAATCTCATAAGTATTGATTTCTATTCTAAATTTTTTTTCGTGTTTACTATAAATATTCAATTTCAATTATTTTACACTGTAAAAATTACTAGTATTCCCTTTGTTCTGTAATGTTGAGTATTGCATTGTTTTATAAGCATTATTTATTTCTGTTAATGTGATTTGTTTCAAATAAGTTTACGTCAATAAATTCAAGTACACTCGATTATGTGTAGTATCATGACGTCAAGAAATTATTCAAATGCTGAGAATACCGTATCAGGAACAGGCTGTCCAGTTTTATCAAGAGAGTCATCATGAATACAACTTTGACAAATAACCCTTTGGATCGATGAATCAGTATTTTATATTTACATCTACCAAGTATTATTCCCTCTAATTCTTACAGAAACTTATATTTAATTCATAGCTCTATAGAAACAGCCAGACTGAAATTTATTGATAGAAATCTACAGCGGCTGAAACTGACAAGAAATTGAAAGGACTAAAAATTGACACACCCTTTTTATCGATTGGTCGAAACCTACAAAAACGCATGAGGAATCACGAACTGCACGATACAATCATGATGGTGTCAGACTCATAGTCTCACAGGAGACGATTTGGCTGATTGTTCAAGTTAGCTAACGTACTTATGTACATTAACAGTAATTTAGTGAATTTACTTACTTTTCATAATCATTTTATTGATTAACTTACAGAAAGATATTAATATAAACAATGAAATGATTTCTTTGATAATTCATGCGGGTTATGAAGTTAACAATCTTTGCAGAAAAAAATTACATAACCCGCTAACGCAGGTTATGTGTTTTTCTGCAATGCCGCTACCTTCATATCCCGAATGAATCACCAAAGATAGCATTTTATTGTTTATATGAATATACAAGCATTTGATCCAATTTTGATTTAGATATACAATCACGTCAGCCCTTTTCATTTTGCGAAAACTCGTAGCCACAGTGCGAGTATATGTATCAATTCAATTCCATACAAAGTTTATTGTAAATAGCTAATTCACATGAAACATCCAACGAATGAAATGGCATAATTATAAACATTTATAGAGTTATTGGTTATTGATAAATAATAAAATGACTAAAGACTTTTGCTATTTAATGTAGCACAACGAAAGATCACAAGTTCACGTTGATCAACATTCGAATTTGTGAGAATATAGGAAAACACATTCTTATGTGGGTAAGAAAGCGTAATTCAAGCGCAAAAAAAAAACTAAAATAAATAAAAAAATTATATGACTGTATTTAGATTCATCAATTTGAAAACAAAACTTTTTTCTCTAAAAACGATTGGTCATAGAGAAAACAGAGACGTGGCGCAACAAAACAGAAAGCAGAGTGTCCTTTCTGACATATATTATTTTTTAAATAATATCTGCAATATGACTATCATATTGCAGATATTATTTCAAAAAAATAATATATGTTAGAAAGGACAGGAGACTCCCGCCCGTCTAACATTGTTCACAAATCCTCCTTTACACACTGAAAAATTTGCCACATTTTGTCTGAGAATTAAAAAAGAGTTTTACCTGAAACCACACACAATAGAATAATGCACATCAAGTTCATGTTTGCTCCGTGTTTGTGCAAGTTGCTGTCATTGAAATTAATACAGAAAGCTAATCTTTATACAAAAAAATCACGTTTTTCAGAAGAGCGGCATTTCATAATATTGACCTTATCTCTTGTAGTAAGATCGTGACAGGCCACAGTACGTTAATAAGAAATTTTATCATATCTAACATAAGTGTATATTTGGAATGCAGTCTCAGAAATGACGGAAAGAACGTGGTTTCTCTCTCTTCATTCACTGTTCAAGCAATGATCCTTTCTTGTTGCAATATTGCATTCTATCAAAATGCAATAATCCATACATAATCCATTTGAGCAATGAATACACGTATTTGTGAGTTTTGACGCGTTTTCTATTTAAGTGTGGGAATTATCATTTAGTGCAGAGCACCGGTCACTCAACATTATACCATAAATCCGGCAATTTTTGTGATGACTTAGTTTTCGAGGTCATTTTTACATTGCAAAAAATTCAATATTCTGTGGATATTCTGGCAGTTTTTTTCTGTCACCTCTTTTTGACATTATTATCACTTTGATACAGGGTTTTGTAATTTGGATAAATATGAGGTATATTTGTTAATAAAGAAGATCAATGTATGGTATTACGTATATAAGTAATGTATTGAGTAACAGATCCCTCCTTTACTGATTTGTTTATCTATTATAATTTTGAGTTGAGTTGAACTTATTTTATTGACAAATGATGCCAAAAGTATTAGACACAAGTTCTAAAAACTTAGAGAGTCCTCTCTCTGTTATATATACATGTAATACAATCCAATACCAGCTAACATTTATGATAGTTATAGTACACTTAATGAAATAGAAACAAATAACTGGTTCTGAATGCTGTTATACTGTGTAAATTTAGAATTAGAATTAGGATGGATAAGAAAGTTATGCAAAATTACATTTAAAAAACTTGGACAAATCTTCCACACTTTTGTATAAATGTATAAAATTCTTTAAATATTTTTATATTTCCATCATAAGATAAAGTTTTGTCACCCCAAAGTATCAAATGTACATCAATTTTATTCTAAAACTTCAACGATAAAATATTATACATAAACGCTTGTCTTAAAAGGGAATGGCCACGATTTTGGTCAAAAATTGTTTTTTCGATTTTAATGTTTACAATGCTTCAGTATAGCATTTTTAATAGGCAACCAAAATTTGATTGTCATTTGTTGATTTATAAGCGATTTACAGAGCTTACAATTCTTCGCTATGTAAACAAAGCCTTTGATTACATTTTGAATGTTGAAGTAAACATTCCAGTTTTCGACCTCAAATAAATGTGTTAATTGTTAGTAATTGTTTATTTATGCTTAAAATGAATAAAAAGAGAGAAAAATCAGCTTGAAAAAGATTTTTAACTGGTATATTTAACCTATGTAAACAAAAACAGGGCACGAGCCTTTTTACATGACGAAGAAGTGTGAGCCCTGTATTTTGCTTAAAACTCATCGACTGGCACCCATATTTCATTTGATCTTTAGAAAAGCATTCCTCAAGCATTGTAAATAATAAAAACAGTAAAAACTAGAAAACTGACCAGCCAGGAAGGGCCCGCTATGACAATTAATAAAGAGAAGTGAAAAAAACTTTGAATTCCATCCTCTTTATATTAACAATGATGGAAAATAAATGCCCGGCATAACCCTGATGTAAATAACTGCAATATATATAAGGTGGTAAAAAAAAAATGAAAATTATAAGTAACAAGTGTATTTTTAAAATTTCAAGATAATTCCTGAATGTCCAAAAACTCTAAATAGTAACCTAGCTTGTATCTGCATAAAACAGGGATAACTTCATGTCTTATAAAAAAAAAAACTAAATTAAATGTGTATTTAAAAAAGATTTAAACAGGTGTTTTATAAAATGCAAGCCTTCAGTGAATGCAAATACATTGTATCAATAGGGTTGACCTCAACTTCAAAACAAACATCAGTTGCAGACAAAGGTGTTCATTAATCTTCATATGACATATAGAGATAAGCCTCTAAATTTTCTGCAGCAGGCAAGATAATTAATCCCAGGGGATTAATTGTTCTGCTCTCTCATCCTTTTTCTCAATTTACAATAAGATTTTTTTTTTCAGAAATGACAGAATGGGGTTATTATCTGATTACCTGTTAAATTAACAGTATAAAGGCAGAAAAAAATAAAATTAATAATTAAAAAATAAAATAGTGAAAAAGGATATCTTAATATATATATTGATTTTAGAATTCAATGAAATTATCATAAATCATTGTGTACGGTATTTTAACCAAAATAAAGTATGAATATTATATATTTTAAATCCATATTTCAAAGAATGTACACAATACTACACATCATTCAAAATTGACCTTAACTTCAAAACAAAGTTCATTTGCAGACACAGGCAGTGCAGTAATTAATCTCAATGTGACAGATAAAAATAAAGCTTAGGATTTTCTTCCTGTGGAAGGTTAATTAATCCCAAAGGCAAAGTTACAACTTAAATAAGCAAAACGAAGAACAAGTTATTATCCTTCGTCATTAATAATAAGTGACAATGTCAATCAACTATCGTGGTGTTCTTGAGAATTACTGGAAAAAGAAAATCAGGTAAGAACATAAAATAATACTCAGTTTGTGAAAAAAACTACATTTATACGTAATATCAAAGTAAAAGAATTTGTAAACCACACTGAAAAACGAATGTTTTAACTCTTAATGATGAATAAATATGAAATCATGCAAAATATTGTTATTCAAGATAATTAACTGTTAAAATGGCATCTTCCATTGTCTTACGAAATGTACGTTTAGATGGATACATCTTTTTGAAGTCAGTGTATGTTTAACTGACCTGCAGAATTCTAAACTAAACTATAACATTCATAATTAGTTTTATTAGTTATAAGTGTGAAAACCCGATAATTTTCGTACAATAAAATCATTATCTGGCCTTTAACAATTATACAGCATTTTTTTTTGTTTTTCTGTAACATTTTAAAATGTTTTATTACATTATGATATGATTTAAGGTGTTCAATTAAATTTGAACTTCAGCGATGAAGTTTTAATTCTATGTAAAATATCCGTGATATGTTCGTTAGCTTTTACCATATGCATTGATTTATTTCCAATCATTCCCCTCATTTCATACACATCTCAATAGTTAGTAAAGTTATAAGCAGTTAGTATAAGTATGGAATAATTTCTCTTGCGATTAATTTGGAAAGAAGGCATGCGTGTAAGCCTTGTTTATGCATACTTGTAGGCTGGGTGATGATGTAGCTAACTAAAAGTATCTCGTTTATTTCTTGACAAGTGACATCCAAAAGAAATAACCTTCTAGAGTTATTTCAAAATTGAAAGAAGATGGGTGGATAAGGCGTGTAAAATGTCTATGCATGGAAGGATAGTCTACTAAAAAAAATCAAAATATCAACAAATCTGATATTTTTAAATAATAAACCATTGAAAAAACAAAGTATACTTAAATATCATCGACTTGTAACCTTTAAAAAATGCTTCAATGCTGGAAATGTGTTGATTCAAACTGGCGTATACGTATTAAAACCTCCATATAGTGTCAATTTTTAGAACTCCAATGTCTTTCCTTTTAAAGAGTGGGTCTGTACTCCATATTTTTCTTATAGTCTAAATAAGGTCTAATGGAAAACAAACGGATTTCAATCAACAAAAACGTGGAGATGAGATATGACCCACCATACATAAAGGATATCATTTTGTATCCCAAAATTTGAACGTTTTGGAAAAAATAATACGTCCGTACATTCGTCGTTTGAGCACAAGACATAACCAGACATACATTTAAACTAACCTTATAAAATCTATTAACAAGGGTTTTGAGTTGTGGATTCGATGAAACCAAAATATAAGGCGTTTTTTCTTTTCTTTATTGAATATATTAAAGACTGAATAAAGTTAGAAACTGTGCTATTGCAATCTTGTATATTAATAAATAATAATATTTGTATAATATTAATAATAATATATAATTTAATAATATTATTAAAGTAGATGTAATTGTAAAAGATAAATTCAAAATTGTATTTTACGACTAAACAGATCGTGCATGTGCGCCATCTTATTCCCCAATCTTCTATTTATCCTCTGTGTACAAAGAGGTGTTTTGTAGCAAAAAAGAGTGTGAAAAGATATGCTGATAATTATGGGCAACCTATTTATTTCTAATTACTTAAACATTTCTAAGAAAACTTTTTGGTTTTTATTCAAAATAAACTTTGCTTGTACACACTAAACTTTAATTTAATTGACAAAAGCACCAATATATTTTTCTGTGCCTCGTCTGACCGCTAAAGAGGTTAGAAATAAAATCTACCCAAACTCAAAATATCGAAACGAAAATGAAGAATATCAAGAGAAACTCTTGTAAGAGTTATAAAAGTTTAGTAGAAGAGCTGTACACAAATGAATGTAAGCATAGGTGAAGCTTCCATGACGTTACTTTCGCTGTAAAATTGTGTAAAAATCCGATATCCTTGGAGTCGTAGTATCGTTCAATTTCATGACCATAGGGGCATCATGGCAGGTCTGTACTGCTATCTGTAAGAAATGATTATGAAAATAGTGTACTGGCTTTACTGATCGATGTTTCTTTGGGCATTTCTAAGAAAATGTTAATATCTCAATTTCAGTATGCGTAAAAAAATAACTTCTTATTCTTCTAACAGACGGGATACATACAATGAAACAAATACCTTGAGTTTGTTTTTCAAATCACAGCATAGATTTTCTTTCAAATTTTACTTCCCCTGTTTTACACGCACAAGTGATTTTTTTACAGAATGTCCAGGTTATATAAGTAAAAAGCTTGGAATATACACTACATATTTTAGTATCACTTCATGTTTTAAAGTATAAATATAATAAATTGAGGTTTTGTCTTATGATTTATTTTCGAAGGGTTTTGTCATTGAAGTTATAACTTTGGTTTGAAATTCAAACAGATTAAAAGCTAGATCTCATGGAAGAGAGTTTGATATAATTTCGTGTCCTAAATACGTGCATGCTGTTTTCCAATTTATGAACTGCAATTTATTGCATTTCAAAGGCAATGATTTGTTGCCTGAACACTGCAATACTGTATACAGGGTTGTTTTCACCCCATATTATCTTCGCCCTTCTTGACTTGCAAACAGTTTCGCCCCGTCTTGAATTCGCCCAGACAAGGCTGTTATTTAAGAAAAATAAGTCAAGACATTGGAATTTGATTTGTCATAAATTCGCCCGTTTACAAAGTGTACAAAATGGGTGAAAATAAAACGGGGCGAATATTTCCCTGTATATATAGTATTTCTTAGATAATTTTAATTATGCAGTGCGTTGAAAGACATATGATTATATATTTAGGCACATTATCCGTAATGTCAGACGAGTGCTTTGTCTTGAGTATTCACTAAATATCAAAATAGACGTACTGTTAGACCAGATATTACATTATCATCAGTTTTCGTGCAATCAATTAAAAAAGCCGCCATGTCGTTTCCTTGATCAGAAAATGTCGAGATGGGTATGTATTGAGATACATTGTCCAAACATTCCGTCCTGACCTACAACAAACATTCAAAACATGTCAGAAATGAAGTGTATAAACATATTATTTTCCCCAAAAACGAGATGTACCAACCTGTTCGCCTTTTGACCAAGAACTTCTTGCCGTCGAGTTACACTTGTTGATGACGAAGGCCTCGGACGTCTGGTGTTTGGTTGTACCGGGACACAGCTCCGCCCTACTGTCCTCTACGTGTAGATTCTCTGCGATGGACTCGATGACGCTGATCTTCCGGTGGTGGCATTCTAGTTTTACCAGTGGTTGTTGGGTAGTTGTAGTAGTAGTGGTAGTAGTAGTAATAGGAGTAGTGGAAGTAGTAGTAGTAGTAGTAGTAGTAGTAGTAGTGGCTGAAGAGTGTTAAAGATAGAAAAGACAATGAATGAACAAGGTCGAAGTTGGAGTTATGGTAAAAATGTTTGACCTGTAACGTCAATGTATTATTTAAATAAAACTTTTCGATTATATATCCTAGTTTTAAATTATTGCTTCTTTGTTATTGAATTTTGGTAATTGATTTCCGAAGATTATACTCAAATCCAAATTTTATGTAAGTAAAGTATGTCATATTTGATTTACTAACATGTGTATACATGTGCCAAATTTAATACATATCATACTAGAGTTAGCCATACTTAGAGTTTGCCACGATGGAGGAATCATTGCTTTAAAGGTTCTCTGTGTCGGTATGAGTGAATTATAATTTATCCTTTCACATCTTGAAGATGAAGAGATGCTAAGAAAATTACCTGGTAAGTTATTTCTATTGTCTATCGGATTGACTGCAGTAGCTCAATTTTACCTTTCACACGCATCTCATACATTTGTTACTTGAAGGAACCGAGAAAGATTTTGATATATATAAGTACTTTCGATAACTGAGTATCCATTACATCCTAAGCTACCACTTTTAAGGCCTCAATTTGGTGACTATGAAATGTATATTTGTATGTGTACCGATTATTGTGGGTCAAAGATGCAACTACGTCTAATGCAACTTTGTGAGCTAGATTACCCTGACGTATTTCAATTTTTTAAGTGTCATTTTCGGGTACATACATATTTCCGAACTTACTTCATATTTGTTAGTAATCATTTATTATTGGTATAGTGGCAGCGACAGGAAAATAACATCCATAGTAACGATAACGCACAACACACGATGCAATCGTGCTAGTTCGACATAAACTTCTTTTTAGTGAATTCACGTAGATCATTTAAAACATGCACGGAAACAAAATTTGCTGTTCACCTTTATTTAGAACCAACTTTTGTTTCTTCCTAGGTGACAGATAACAATGTTTAAGAAGAATCCCTATAAATCCTAGATAAGATCTTATGAATCCTATTGAAAACTACTTTGTATCTCACCAAAAGTCTTACCCGATTTAGCATGCTATCCGAGAGCATAGTTGCTAAAACTCCTACACAAACATTTGCCAAATCTAGTAAATGTACGGTATACTCAAGAAAGAAAAAAACCCTCTAGATCTTGGACGACAAAGAAGAGGCAGCAATAAACAATCACCACAAATAAAAAGCCTACTACAAAGAACATATTCTTCACGTAACATTTGACAAGGCGCGGACAATCCAACAAACAAAGCCTAAAATATTCAGTAAGCTTAGACTCCAATTAGATTTATCTTTCAAGAAGATGTGGCCATTTATGAATTATCACTGATGGTTAGTGTAGAAAAGGGGCACAACCTTACTTTGTGTGTGACGATAGCTTATGTCAAGTTAGGAAATTTAGGCGACCTTGCTCCCATGTGAGTTTGAAGATAATTATATGCATAACTGCAGTCACGAATCATTTAGCAAATCATACGTACAGGTAAAACAGAAAACTAGATCGAAATGCATATTCCTCGAGTCAAAGAACCAGTCTGGTATCCTTCCAATCTTAAGCAAGCCGCTTTATACTTAACCTGGAACATCTAGTTGGTTCTCCAAATATTTCATTAGACTTCACCAGCAAAAATACTACTTAGTCAGATGAACAAATTGAAGAATCATTTAAACCATTATTTAGTCGTTATTAACTCGAATCAAACTCGAACAAAGTTAAGGGGGATGTGAAGCCATCTTGTACATTTGAGAATAAGAATGTAAAAATTTCTTGAACTGGCTTGTTTCTGTCCGAAACTGGCCTAAACATTTATTGAACTGGCTTGTTTCTGTCCGAAACTGGCCTAAAATGTTGCCAAAAGATATAAAAGCAATAAATTTGAAGTCCTACATGTCATTTTGTTTGAAAAGACTTAGTATGCATACAAGAACAGGACAATGCCTTTTTAATCACTCAGAACAGATGTCGAACTGTGCAGCTACAGACTTATTTCGAATTTTTAAAAATCCGAAAAAATATAAAGGTGGTTCATTGGTGTCCTCTCTACAACCATTTGTGGAGAAAGAGTTTAAAGAACGGCAAACACTAACGCCCGTTTCCCGCCTATAATTTACATCCAAATATTTCGGAATTGCTGTCAGATATTCAAAAACTAAGTTTTCTACTAAAACGCTTAATCAAATCCTTATCAATTTATATCAAAATAAAATTTGTAATCAAATCATTTATTTTTAAAGAAAAGTTTTGCTAACGCGGGGTCTTAAAAAAATTTCATTGAAATCGGTCTCTATGAGTGAGGAAAATATTATTTAGCGGCCAATATGTATATAAAAACTTAATAATAACATATTTACGATATATATTAAAGTAAAATTTCATTTAATTCATATTTGTTAATTATTTTTCGAAAATTTACAAAGCAAAATTCTTTTTTGGGATATATTTTGGTCTGTAGACATATGTTCCCCCCCGTGAAACAACAAACCCTTTGGTAAAAATATGCTAAATAACAATAAAAACTTTTGTTTCCCATGGGGCGGGGGGGGGGGGGGGGTGTTTTAAAAACATTTCCGTTTTCCGTTATTTTCTATTATGAAATGAGTTATTTTAACCTAAAATAAAAATTAAAGTTATCTCTCTTTGTTTGACCAAATCATTTTTATTTAATGAAAATATACATAAATGTTTACATTATTATAAAAAAAAACTTTAATTAGACAACTTTCAAAAAAATGACTTTTAGTTAGGCGGCTAAACAATGCTATCGTTCGCAGTCCTTTTGCTTATTTGAGTTGTAACTTTGCCTTTAAGTAAGGTACCCTATTCTTAAAATGGGCCTCTAAAACCACAAGATATATTTGTCTTCATGTGTCTATGAAGGTACATTGCAGATATATTTTCACTGAAATATATTATGTATCTATACTTATATATTTAGGTATTTTGCAAATAAACATAAACTACAAAATGCCTGCACCAGAGTACTTGCTTACACCTTTCGTATTTCAATACGTGTGAGATGATGTCCGTAAGGTATAATTGCATATTACATGTAACTGATAAGTTATTATTGTGATATTAATCAAAAACTTACTGTTTTGTTCACTTTGTATTTGTAATTAAATTGTCTATTCAGTGTTTATTTGCGAGATGGTGCTTCTGACTCTCGCATGCGTCGTATAAAACAAGCAAGAAGATGCAATACAGTATTAAGGGGAAAATATAATGTCATTCAAAATAACACCAAAAAGGTAACATATTCCCCGCCCTACTTAAACTACTGAATTATATCTACTTATGTCCATCCTTGAATAAACAAATTGTACTTCTGTTTGGTTAGAAGCAAAACTTTATTTCATTTTTGTGTAAAAAAATTACTTTAAGTGATGTTAATACATTCAAGATTTTTGTACCGAGTTTTGCCGGAAATGCTCGAAAATATATCCGTATAATTTGTACGCGATACCATTAAAGAATTCAATTTGTTTGGGGTAATCCTTTATAAATTTTAATGCAAAGAAATACATAGAAATCATTTTGTAATTTAGTGGGAGAAAAAAATAATAAAAAGTGGTGGTAATACCTTGACATATGCAATCGTGTCTGGTCTGATTGTCTGTAATGCATTTACCAATTTGGCCAGCATGACAATGGCAATGATTGTCTACGACACAATCTGAAAAAAAAACCAACACACCTGTCACTTCTAGTAACAAAGACGCTGCAACATTCTATTATATCCTCGAACTTTATCTTGATAATACAAATTAAGGAATAATGAATCATTAAATATTTAAATATAAATAAGCAAACCCCGCTGGCGCCTGATTTTGGCTTCATTTGAAGTTATGGATTATATAAGTATAAAATGGACACTGGAAAATGTAAATATTCATATACCTAGTAAAAACTTATAAATAACAAGATGTCCATTTTAGAAATTTATCTATCCAGAAGACATTGTATCCGATTGCAATAAATACTATAATATAAAAAAGAAGGTACATTTATCAAAACGTTTTTATTTTCTATTGTGTAGTTAAACAAAAGACACAGCATATGATTTCCGGACTTTTAAACTGTATTGCAAGTAGAACGTCAAACTCTAAATATCGTTTAATTGGTTAATCGTAAATGGAAATATGTACATGTATGAATAAAAAATTCATTCAATTTCAATGATGTAACACATTAAAAAATCCCACCTTATAATCTTTTATTTGGCGATCATGTACAATATTTGGACAGCATAAAGAGTCCATGTAAAGGGCATATACTGGATCTAGAGATATATTCGCCCCCTTTTTTCGCCCCTCTCGCCCTCGTTGTCAACGGCCGAAATTAAGACCGGGCGATTTCCTATGTCTCAAAGTATTTTTTTTATTCACAACGTTGTATGCGCGAATGCAAGACAGGGCGAAACCTTTTGCAAGTGAAAAGGGCGAAAATAACCCTGTACGCAGTTGTGAAATTTAACCATACCTACACAGTGACAATGCCTGTCATGTTCGCTACAATAACGGTGAGGACCCTGCGCATGATGATGGCCACACAATGGACAGTCACCAGCTTGTTTACATGCTGTAATAGAGAACAATATATAAATAGTGCCTGTTACTATTTATTTAGTGTCGATTGGCAATGGTTTTCTCGGGGTGTCAATTTCAACAGTAATCCACCCAAACAGGCATTATTTAATATATTATACTGAATGTCTTATTTTTTAAAGAAAATTTTACTGCTTTTATATAGAAATTAAGTGAATTCTACGGCGAACCGTACGCGCATAATTTACGCGCATGGCACCTAATCCTACCTCTACCTTGTGTAGAGGTCCGTGTTTGCTCTGCTCCTCCTTCTGACTTTTGATTTTGGAACACTGCTCGTTATCAACAGATTTCATGTTTGTCTAGAATACTCAACTAAGCTATTTATAACGGAAGCCAAAATTTTATCGCTAATTGTAAAGTTGATTTCAAATCTTTTATGTTAAGAAGCTCGTGTAATGTGTTTTTTTCATTGGTTTTATATACTAATAAAGGCTTTTTTACGTAGAATTTTCTATCTGCATGTTTGTTATACACATGATTTAAAAGTTTTATGTGTTATCATAATATATATTTTTCTATTCAGCAAACTGGGTGGTAACAACCCCCCCCCCCCCTAAAAACCCCCCAAAAATCCCGAGCTCTGGATTATCGTTAATAACCTGAGTAAGGACGTAAAAAAGACAAACTGACCGTTTAAAATGTCTATATCAATAGAAGGCATTGTCAGGTCTTATTTTCTATTTTAACTAATAGTCGTGTGTGGAGAGAGAGAGAGAGAGAGAGAGAGAGAGAGAGAGAGAGAGAGAGAGAGAGAGAGAGAGAGAGAAAGAGAGAGAGAGAGAGAAAGAGAGAGAGAGAGAGAGAGAGAGTTACCTGCGCAATAACATTGACCTTTGTAGTAGTGGTGTGTGTTGGGAGGATAGAGTACACAGTAGCCGCCAAATTGGCACTGCATATAGTTACAGTCCCTGTCTAGCACACAACTTTGTGAACATTTTACTACAACAAAACAAACAAAATAAATACATATGTCGCTTAATTTAATTTACTTATAAAATTCCATGGATTTATTGACCAGTTCATTTTTCAACTTGTAGATGACAGAAATTGTTGAATATATTTTTTTTTTCAGGGAAAATGTTATAAATTAAACTTTAAATCAAACTCCGATAGTAGAATACCTGAGAGAGCACAAAACAGCAAAATACGTTGAATCATTCTATTTATTTTGTCCCTCCTTTAAGAAAAAAATATATGATTTCGTTATAAAGGAAAGAAAGAGGCAAAGAAGCATTGACTCTCGTTAAAGATAAATCATGACTGACCTCTATGTCTAAGCCAGAAGTACTGATAACAAAAGTGACTGATTATCCATGTCAGGGTTAAAATAAAATCAAAGTACTGTTAATACTAAGAGAAAGAAACATTGAATTTGTAAGGCTCGGTCACATTCTCTTTGTTACGAATGTAAGGGGATGACAAACCTTTCAGCAAAACCTAAAATGCACACCATTAGTGTAAGGTGTCCGCTAACGTACGTGGATAAGAGTGGTTAAGAGTTGGCACAACTCTCCTACGCAGTTACTCTGGCAAAACGGAAGTAAAAAATGTTTGGAACTAATCACAGATCATGGTAATATATCAACGCTGGCAAAATAAAGTACTTGATTCGATGCATTGTACTTTTCAACGAAATTCCTTAAAAAAATATTCAAATTCTTTCGTACGAACAATTTAGAGTTTTGTAGTTGTTTACATTCCTACGACACTGCTTACAAAGGAAAAAATAGTAGGTTGCTGTCATTGACTTCATGGAACTAAATGAATATTATCCAATTTAAATTCAAATCGGTTCTGACGTAGACTCTATAATTAAATCCTTTTTAAACAAAACCACTGTTGTTTCTTTGTGAAAAAAATTCTCGGATATAAACGAAATTAGGTCTAATCTTTAAACGTGCAAATGATTAACTATCCATCATAGGGAAATATTTAAAAAATCTTGTCGGAAAAGCTCGAAAAGAAAAGAAATGCTTTTCATAATATGCGAAAGAAAAACTAAACTACGTAACTACTGGTATTGTATATCGTCATACAAACAAAAAACGCATATGATTATCTTTGGTTTTAGAGAACAATAATTTTTAGAAATGGCTTCCTAATATTAATGTTTCATGTTACATTTATTTGTGCATTGAAAAAAGTATGTAATGTTCTAAACCCTTATTTGGTAAATGTCAGAATATGTCATGAAATTAAATAGATGTACATTTCTGGGATTATATTTTTTTTTCCGTATGCACTTTATGTGTATATTTATATATGTAGGACTTTTGTATTGTTCAGTTTTCATTTCTTACACCTTTTTGTATGCACCGTTCTCTTTTTTCACATCACATCAAATACAGTGTATATTAAACATTCTGGCAGAAATTTTATATCCGTATGTCAAGTGATATATCTATGTTTTGTTGATTTGCACGTTTGTGTACATTTGTTGGTGCATTTTACGTCTTTGATGTTTGAAAGCCGTGATATCTGTCAAACCGGTGTCATATAATTATAATATTTAGATATTATGAAGTACTGAACCTGGGACCAATGCACAATATTCTCAATCCGAGTTCAATATTGCCAAATATTAAATCTCCTATGAACTATTAAACTCGTGGTTTAAACTTTTAAGACACCCCTATAATTTTCTCTTTTTATTACAGGTGCAGGGAGAGGTTTGATATATATTTTTGTGTCGGTGAAATATTGAATATCACTTGCATTTTTATTCCAATCGGATAAGGTTGTTTTTAAATATTAATTCTTAACTCATTAAAAAATCGTTAAAAGAGAGAATGATGCATTGTTAATTTTATGTCTTTGCTGTATATTTAAAAATTAATCCAGACATAAAATTTAATATCTATAAAAAATCATAAACTTCATTTGTTTAGTTTGTAGAGTAACCTGAAATTATCATTGGAAGTTGTTCCATATTACTTTGCGTTTAATCTTAAGCCATAAGTCACATTATCTGTAGTTTTGAATAATCATTGCTTGAACTAGAATTATACATGCGTTTACTTACAGTAACTACTGTATTGATGCGCTCATTGATATTCTTTGCGGTCATTCCGCCATTGAAATCACCGCTAACAAAAGCCAAACGTTTTAGTTTTTGCACATGGAGGTGCGAAAGTCAAAAGCATGTAGGGATGGCTACTTTCGTTGCATCGGATCCGAAGTTTTGTTTTGCTCTTGCAAAATTGTTATAAAACGTTTACTTACTGATCTCTATCATGAAATAATTCAATAGACTACTATTTATATGTTTTGTGCTGCTTGAAATACCACTGAACATAAACAAATTTGCCTTTGGGGTTTACTGCTTGTGAAACAGAAGCGAGTGAGGTAGACGACATGAACATTTCTGACGAAGAAAGACATTTATTTAGTAAACTTCCCTGTGCATCATACATTTCAACCATCAACAGCTTTCAGAGTCTACTAAAGATCTTTACTATCTACATTACACACATCTTATTCAAGTGTATCTCGTATTTGATACAAGCTATAGAACAATATCCAAAACATCTTTAACAACTATTGTGGACCATGGCGAATCAATATCAACACGATTTCGCCGATATCGTCGATATTGACACAAAGTATTGTTATGAAAAGTACAAATGTGCAATGTCTTAATAGCTTCAAACATATGGGTAAATCGATAAAGATAAAATTTCGTCGCTATCGACGCAAAGTACATCAGATTTTCTTTATCAGTGATTCCAATGCATATGTATATCAATACGATATACTAGATGTTGACCTAAATCGTGATTACAGAAGCAGTTTTATGTCACTCAAGGTGTGCTTTTATTTGTTTACGTACAATTTATAAAGTGTTCTAAAAGAGGTTTTATTTTTTTTTTTGCAGGAAAAGTAAGAAGATATTTTTTAAATATTATTTCGGCATTTAATTTCAATTATCTAAAACGTTTCTTGGAAACCTTATTTGTCAATGTTTGGAATATATTTGGCTTGTTTTTATAATCATAATATAAAAATAATTAATATAATCATAAAATAATCATTTGGATATTATTTGGCTTGCTTTTACACAGAAAGCTAATCAATCTAATGTATGAATAGACAAAAGCACCCTCAATTTCACATTTATCCAGATACCAAATATTATTAAAAAAATAAAGAGTAAAATAAAAAAAAAATGTTTCAGAGTAATTATATTTTGTTAAAATATTTGACCAAAACTGCATATAAGCATCAGTGAAACCTCCATGACGTTATATTCGCTGTAAAATAGTGTAAAAATCCGACATTCTTGGAGTCGAAGTCTCGTTCAAGTTCATGATCATTGGGGCATCATTGCAGGTCTGTACTGCTATCTGTAACACGATCAATTTATCAAATTATTACGACTTGATTTGTCAGTGGTCGTTTCTCATTGAATTTTTTAAAAACTTCAATATGCGTAAAATATAACTTTAAAATATGAATACACTATTCACTGGGTACATTAAAAAAAACAATTATATGAACTTTCAAATCATACGTAGATTCTTTATCTCAAAATTTTACTAGACCTGGGTTACATGCACATTTTAAAGAATACTAAAAATTGTCAAGACTATATAACTAGTTTCAAATCTTGAAAAATACCTTTCATATATCAACCAAATGTTCAACAAATGATTGAGATTTTACAAAGTGCGTCTTCTACAATCTGAACAGATTAAAAGCTTAACATCGTTAAGAATGGAAAGGAGGAGGGATTATTTTTACGCCCCCTAAAACATTTGCTCTGTTAAATTCAGGCAAAACATTGTTCCTTGATCATCGCAAAGTTTCGTAGATGAGATAAATGTTTTCAATACAAGAGGCCAATAGCCCTTAACGGTCACCTGAGTACCATGTCGAGGAGTCCATATACGTTTTATTCCGGAGTAAAAAAATAACATCATAATAGAGTGCATGACCTGATATTGTAAAAGTACAAGAAAATAGTCGAAAATAGTTTCCCCATATTTGTTAACTTTCAAGACAGTTTTAAGTGTTTTTATGTTTTCATAGATAAATTAAAACAAGGTGGCTAGTAGACATGTTTTATTAAACAACCTTCCATCCCCCCATCCCCAGGGGCAGACAGAAACTCTCCCTGTGAGCATTTAAACAAAAAATATAAAAGAGAACAACATTAATGCTTAAAAATGCATATCAACTTCTGCTCCAACTTCTGAATCCCCCCCCCCCTTACATAAACTTTGAAACACCATCTGGTATGTATACCAAAATCATTTTACATGTACTGTTTATCTGTGATTTGGTTAGCAAATTAATACTTTACTATCTATGAGTCTATTTATTTATTTAAAGACTTCAAAAACTGGGGGTTTTTTTCAATAAATAAAAATACTAGCAAATTTTTGTTTTGATAATACAACTTCTTAATTACATTATATTTAATGATTATTAACTCCATTATGAAGAAGCAAGGGAAGATAACTTCATTATGAAGAAGCAAGGGAAGATGACTCCATTATGAAGAAGCAAGTGACATTAAAATTTTAGACAATACGATCGTGAAGCAAAGTGATGAAATCCGTGCCAAATTAGACAATCCTGCGAAAGTGTGGAACTTGAAGTCACGATGCAGGAATTGCAAGACAAACTTGAATTAATTTATTAAGAAGAAGAAAAAAAATCCAGAAATCGTTAAACTTGGAGCTGTAAGCCGCGGTCCTACCAGACCAGGACGTTATGATTCTGGACAAAACACAGCCCAGTAATTCAAGGAACAACCGAAAACATGTGTTTTAGATTGCTATATATACATATATTCCTGACTAACATGATTTTCACCCATTCGAGGACTTTTCTTTGCCGCATTTATAGTATTCCCGCCTACCCAACCCACTGATCGTTAATCTTTAATAGAAAGTAAACAGAAAAGAATTATAGGTTACACACTTAATGTGTATTTTTCTTTTTTTTCTTCAAAACAGATGTTATTATTGTAAATAATTCATGTTCGTTTGAAAGCAATATATATTAACATGAAGAGAGTTACCTGCGCAATCGCAATAACCCTGGTGGTGCTCAGATTGGAAGACACAATGGCTGCCAAATTGACAATTCTTATCGTCACAGTCATGGTCATGCCAACAACTGTGCATTGAACATGGAACTGCAATAAGACAAACAAAAACTAACAAGTTGATCAAAAAAATATATTGCATATCGAATAAAAATACATAGAACACGACTCGTTTACAAAACAAATATCTTTGAATATGATTTTGTACATCGCCTTTGCTTCAAGGAAAATGATTATTATACTCATAATAATCAAAATTACCACAGTATAATACCTGCTAGAGCACAAATAAACAAAATCTGTAGAAGCATGCGATTCATTCTGTTCCTTTTTGGAGAACAATGAAATGGTTTCGTAATAATAGATCTTATATGCACATAAAAGAAGCCTCATATTACCAAAATGCATGCAGTTCCTTATCTTGTGTAAAGAAATATTGATCTTTTTTATAGACGTCGTGACTCACTTCTATGTTCAAGCAAGAAGTATGATAACGTAAGTGACTGTGTTTATCTTAGCTAGTAATATAGAGTCAAAGTACTGGAAGAGCAAAAAAAAAATAATCAAACCACACACACACGCTTAAATTGTAAGGCTCGGATAGTTACACATTTTTGGTACTGTTAATGAAGGTCAAATAATGGCAAAGCTTTCGATATGTGAAGATTCTTTGCATGTAGAACGTTTTGAGCATCTTCATTTACGCCAACAGAGTCCGCTCTATTTCGTTTGTCATGCATTGGATGAGCGTAATCGGGCGATTCGAGAAAATAATCTTTAATCAGTCTCCTTCTGGTGAAACTTGTGTTAAGTGTCAATCAAATTTTGCTTTTTTGTTGATTGAACTACATGTTTATATGAACAGTATGAATCCTGTTATTTCGTTTAACAAGTGCCGCTTTGTAAAATATTTGGTAATTTTTTCCCATTTTTTATTCTGGCAATCATTTCATTTCGATTTCACCATTTAAATTGTATACACCGATTTAACTTATTATAACTTGGCCTAGACACAAGTTGAGTTTAAACTAGATTCTTAATGTGTCTTCATTCCCGGGAGTATCATAGATCATCCGGGTGACGGAGTTAGGTTCATAAGTTATGATAGCACGTGTGATAAACGTCGTATTCAGGGGGCTTATTTGAATAATAATAAAAATATTTTTGTTAATTATTATATAATTTATAACGTTTCAGATTATATTAAGTGATTGCAAATGATAAAAACCGCAAAAAAAGAATTTACAGAGAAACGCGGAATGTTTTCTGCTTATGGTGACGGAGTTTGGGTACTTGGGGATAACGTTTATATATGTTTACTGATTGTAATTAATGCATTCTTTGAATTCTGGTTATGATATGCCGACTGATTTATTTCAAAAATTTTTGATAACTTTTGATGTGTTCGGATTAGTAATTCAAATGTTATCAAATGTTGTTGTAGTTATAATTGTAAACACTTGTATTGATCAGTGATCTTCGATTATCCGAAAGTGATAAAGACCTCCTGTAAGGAGAAGATACCTTTTTTAATAACAATAACTCTAGTTTTAGGGAAGACTGAATATATATTTTTTCGTTTGGAGTCTTAAAGTTTCCACTTATATTATAATGTTTTCGTTGATATTGATAGTTAAACTTTACATTAACTTTGATTTGTTTATACGATACTTTTAATAAAATAACAAAGTTTAAGTGCAATCAATAAACGACAAAAGCTATAGAGAGAGAGAGAGAGAGAGAGCGAGAGCGAGCGAAACACCACTTTATTAAAGACAAAAGGAAAAGAAAGCAATGTTGTTATTAGTGTACAATCGCTATCCAAGCAATAATCATTTCAATAATCTGATTACATAATTGCGATATATTATTAATTTCGGTACACTTTTTTGGATATCATATATTTCGTTTTTTTTCTTACCTATTAATTAAATCATTAAGCAATGTTGTACCGTTAATGTTTCCCTTTATTAAAATATTAATATAGTGTTTTTTATTTACCATTTAAGATAAAAGACCAGTATTGTAACGTTCAAATTTGTCAAGTCTTAATGAATATCAGGCCCGTGTTAGGTTTGAAAAAAAAACATTAAGAGTAAATAAACTCTTTAATAGTCGTGGGGTTTTTGAACGATGGTTTTACATAACAAGCATCAGTGAAGCTTCCATTGCGTTACTTCTGCTGTAAAATAGTGTAAAATTCCGACATTCTTGGAGTCGTAGTCTCGTTCAAGTTCATGACCATTGGGGCATCATGACAGGTCTGTACTGCTATCTGTAACACGATTAATGTATCAGATTATTACGACTTGATTTGTCAGAATTCGTTTCCAATAGAAATGTTTTTAAACTTCAATATGCGTAAAATATAACTATAAACTATGAATATATACATGTAATTGACTGGATACATAAAAGAAAACAATTGTAAGTCCTTTCAAATCATAACGTAAAGTTTTTTCTCAAATATATTTAGACCTGATTCACACACACACGTGTAATAAAACATTCTACAAATTTGTCAAGACTATATAATTATAAATCTGGGGGGGGGGGGGGGGGGGGGGGGGCTTTCATAGATAAAAAGTTTAAACAAGAGGCCTATGGGCCACATCGCTCACCAGAGCAACAATAGGCATGATAAAACCAGCTTAATGGATTCATAATAAAATAAATGTGGACAATGTGGTATATAACATGTAGATCCTGTTATCTTTTTGTGTATATTTTTGTGTTTATGATCCAGTCCCTTTTCAAACTGGATGATTTTATAGTCATATCACAGGCTGAGCATTGCAGGTCTCAAAAAGATGCTAAACAATTGTTTATAAACGGGATATAAACCTACATCACACTCTGAAACCCTTGTGAAGCCCAAGAATCGCCCAGGTGTCAAAGTCTAAACAATTTCGAAGAATCAGCAATATGTCAAATGCTTGTTTAAAAGTAAAACCATATATGATAACATTTCAGTATTTGTGAATAATTAAAATGTTTTTCTTTTGTACAACTAGATCCCCATTGTGGCTCCACCCTAATCCTCAAGGTTTTGATTTTAACGAATTTGAATCTATACTATCTGAATTGTTTTCACTTAAGTTTCAGCTTTTCTAGGCAAATGTTTTTTTTGGCGATTTTTAACAATACATTCCTATGTTAAAATTTGTCCCCCCCCCCCCGGTTGTGACCCCATCCTACCTCCAGGGACCATGGTTTGAACAAACGTGAATCTACACTACCTAAGGATGCTTCGACATAAGTTTCAGCTTTCCTGGCTGACCGGTTTCTGAGAAGAAGATTTTTAACGATTTACTCGATATATTCCTATGTAAAAAATCGACCCCTCATTATGGCCCCGACCTACCCCCTGGAGTCATGTTTTTTTTTTACAACTATTAATGTACACTAACTGAGAATGCTTCCACATAAGTTTCAGCTTTCCTGGCCAAATGGTTCATGAGAAAAAGATTTTTAAAGATTTACTCAATATATGATCCTTTGTAATACATGTATTCGACCCCCAATTGTGGCCCCATCCTACCCCCGGGGGTCATGATTTTCACAACTACCTGAGAAGCTTCCACATAAGTTTCAGCTTTTCTGGCTGATTAGTTTCTGAGAAGAAGATCTTTAAAGATTTACTCTATAGAGTTAAACAAATTTGAGTCTTCACTACCTGAGGATGCTTCCACATAATTGTCAGCTTTTCTGGCTGGTTGGTTTCTAAGAAGAAGATTTTTAAGAATTTACTCTATTCAATTCTATGTTAAAATTCGACCCCCTCCCCATTGTGGCCCCATCCTAGATCCGGGGTCATGATTTTTTCACAACTTTAAATCTACACTACCTGAAGATGTGCCCACAAAAGCTTCAGCTTTCTTGGCCAAATAGTTCTTGACAAGCAGAATTTTCAACAAGGGCACCGCTAAGCGGAGCATCCCCTCGCGACATGAGTTATTGTGTGTAGGGATGCATTATTTAGGAATATATAGTTATGTTAATGAGAAGACCACATTCTACTAACCCTCCATTACTGGAAAAACTACATTTTCTTTACCTGTACTAGATCTAAATCCAAAAATATCAAGTTGTTGATTTGAACTGCTTACTTTCACTTCGGTTTCAAAGAAGTGATGCGGAAGATTGATAACTCTTACTCAGAAATTTCGATTGATAAATCGTATACAAAGTTGATTATGACATTCACTTAATGAAATAATAATTTGTAATAGTATTAATGGTGGGGAAAGGCACAGGCATTTTTTATTTGTTATTTTACAGAAGTGTACAATATATGAAAAATATTTTTAGTTTTTAACGAATTTTGTCATAATGTAAGCCCCCTCCTTTACAATGGTTTAATTTTATCTTATTAATAAGTTTTTGCATATAAATTTGACCAATTAATATGACATTGCATTTGTTTTAAACTTTTACAATAAGGCATATTTATGCAAAGGTTGAGGAAATTCTATTGGAAGGTTTTTTTTAATTTACTAGAAAATTGAAATGGAGTGCACACATACATACATGTACGAACACACATACGCACGGTAGCGATGCTATATCCCCTTCGCAACAAGTTGCGCGAGGGGATAATAATTCCTAATTTTCTCTCCTTGTAAAAGGACGTGGTCCTTAATTTTTATAACTTTGAATTTTCTTTGCCTAAGGGTGCTTTGGCCAAGTTTGGATAGAATTGGCCAAGTGGTTCTGGAGAGGATGTTGAAAATGTGAAAAGTTTTACAGACAGACAGACAAAATGTGATCAGAATAGCTCACTTGAGCTAAATAGTTATTGAATTTTTGTAAATTGTCCCTCTACAATCTGAACAAATTGAAAGCTAAATATCAATAAGAATGAAAAGATTATTATTTTTGCGTCTCCCAAAATATATCGATTACCCGCTGTTGAATTCATTGAATTACAGAGGGAATGAACTTCTCCCGGATCATTGCAATAATTTGTAGATGAGATAAATTTACATAAATTAATTAAATATCGATATATTCTTTTAGCTCGTTATATTATCTTTAATGTCAGTGCTTTGCGTTGGTTTAGCTTTCAATGTGAGTTTAATTAAAATAGACGTACTGTTAGACCAATGACTACACCATCGGTGGTTTTCGTGCAATCAATTAAGAAAGCCGCCATGTTTCCTTGATCATAGAAAGTAGAGATGGGCGTGTATGGAGAAATTGCATCATTTGAACACTCCGTCTTTACCTGCAGCAAATATTGTTAACAAGTGCAGAAACATGCAATTATTCCTTTAAACGAGCTTTATATAAACGTAATTTATTAAAATCTATATACTTTCCTAAAACACACACAACTTTGTTGACCTCTATTTCACAGAGCGGCTATGCTCTGAATTTAGGCAAATTAGTAAACCCTTTAATAGGCAATTATAACTGCTTATCGACCTGTTTAGAAGCAGCACGGGAGATGACCATATGAATACTTGTGTTATGTCTTTCCGTGTTATATTTATTTACAATTTATTTTTACTTCATTGTGCCATGAAATATAAATATGCATTTGTTATACTTGAGTTTTGTTCTAAAACAAGATATCTGTGAGCCAATTCTCACTAGTACATGTAATACCCCCGCTCTGATGTTAATGTGCAAAATAAGCAAAATGGACATTTCACAGGAAGTTGACGTCCGATTGGTACAAAAATAGATCACACGATATTGCATAGCTATATAAATAGTGTGTTCAAATTTCAAGCACCTGCAATTAATGGTTGCTGAAAATCTTTGACGAAAATTTGTTTAAAAATTAAGGCTAAAAATAAACAAAGTCGTCATTTAACAGGAAGTTGACGTCCGATTGGTTCAAAAATATATCCAATAATTTGGCATGCCTAAACACAAAGTGTTTTAAAATTTCAAGCATTTGCGATAGATAGTTGCTGAGAAATCTTTGACGAAATTTTGTTTGAAAATTTAGGCAAAAGATTAACAAAGTCGTCATTTAACAGGAAGTTGGCGTCCTATTGGTACAGATATACATCCCACGCTATGGCATGCCTAAACAAATAGTGTGTTAAAATTGGAAGCATTTGCGCAATTTATAGTTGCTAAGTAAAATGTGACAGAAATTTTTGTTACGGACAGACAAACAGACGGACAGACAGACACAAGGTAAAAACAGTATACTCCCTTCTTCTTCAGAGCGGGGGTATGATACCATTAGATATTGATTGTATATACAAGTATACTAGTGTTTCTAGAAAATCTACCTATCACAATTCACATCTAACTGCTTTCTGACCAACTCCATTATATATACATGTATGTAAAAAAAAAAACACCCCAAAAATATTTGTTTACGGTTGGTCCCTTCTCAGCAATGTTTTGGTTAAAGTGATATGATGTTTTTCTCTCTTGAAATCATTAGTGTGACATAAGCTATATAGTGTGTCTGGATAAATAAGCGTGACATAAATCCAATGAAGTCATGTCTGTTCCTAACTACGTACTTTCTGGTTTCACCAAAAATCTTTAAAAAAAACGAATGCCATTTTCATAACAGATTTTCAGGTATTTTTTAATTTTTAAAGTTTTGAATACCATTCTCATACAGGTAAAAGGAATTATAAATAATTATATATTCCTAAATCAAATATTATGTGAGAAACACATCAAAGTAATTTTTGTTTATTGATAAACGGATAAAAATACTTTATATATGGAAAGTACAATAAATATGAAACATATTACAAATTTTGAAAATATCTTAACATATTTTTGTGATTTAATGGGTATAAACTTTCTAATTTGGTTCACTCGTTAGGCAAAAATATTTAGGGTTAACACTCTATTTCCTCTCTACAACTTTAAAATCATGTCTACTCCCATTTCACTCAATCAATTTGACCTTGGGGAAAATGTCATTAATTAATCTTTCCTGCACATTTTCTAAGTAAATTATATTTGTTTTACAAAGGCGTCGTTATTTTTTTTTAGAGAAAGACATGTGATGACTTTGAGGTATGATCACAATATTCTTTTATGATTTTGAATTGAATAATAACATGCAAACCTGTTCGCCCTTTGACCAAGAACTTCTTGCCTTCGAGTTACACTTGTTGATGACGAAGGCCTCGGACGTCTGGTGTTTGGTTGTCCCGGGACAGGGCTCCGCCCTGCTGTCCTCTACGTGTAGATTCTCTGCGATGGACTCGATGACGCTGATCTTCTGGTGGTTGCATTCTAGTTTTACAAATGGTTGTTGGGTAGCAGGGTCTTGAATATACAGATAAGATTCATGTCATAAGTGCATGGGTAAAATATATACATTCATACATCAATCAAATTGCAAAGTTTCCAGTTATGCACTTTCGGGAAAGCTTAATGTTTGTGAATTATAGGTATTTATCTACGTCCATATAGACGTTTGGGGAAGACTGAGAGAAAGTACCAACAGGATGGTATAGTCTATGGATTGTTATGTGTATTTTTGTTTTGAAAATAATATGATATGATTATATGAAGAAAGAAAAACCCCTTAACAACTGAGGTAAAACTGGATCTCTGAGTGGTATCACCAACCACAAGATAACAATAAAATCGAGGAAATTTTGATTGTATTTTAACCAAGAACACCGCAAAGCGTAGCATCCCTTCGCGAAATAAAGATATTATGCGGGGAAATGCATTATTTAGGAATAAACATGTAATTGAAGAGACATTTTTAAAAACCACTTTGAATTAAAATATTTCGTTTATTCCTATCCCCATGCACGCTCTGGGTGTATCCATGGGGATGGGTGCATTTACATGGTTTACAATCCTCCTATTACAAGTGAAAACACACCACAAACGTGTTAAACTTTAGAAATATAGTTTTAAAAATTTTCTTTATCCAGTGTCATACATTTTGCATTTAAACAATTAGTGTTCATATAGAAAATAAAACGTAGCTAAGATCTGGTGATTTAGTCTTCTGTATAGGAAATTCGAGTTATCATGTCATTTAACCCCAATATTTTAAAAAGAGTAACGTAACTACAGCGATTTACATGAAATGAATTCCAGGTTAATCATGTTGCAATATTCGTCTCTTTCGAATTTTAAACCTGTTCTTCTTTAAGTAATTCGGCTCAGACCGCTGCTTGCTTTGATTAAATAAGGATGAACTCTCCTGCTTACTTCAGTTTTTCACATTAGACACCCTTCCAACTCCCCGTTTCTAAAAAAAACCTTTTGCTTCTTACCTTTACAGGGCCTACATCAAACAAAATATCAAGTTGTTGACTTTAACAAACCGGATGTCGTATATATAAAATTTCAAAGTGTTGTAATTTTAAGAATATTTTAAAAAATATATATAACAGAATTCCTTGAAAATGAAAAGTATTTGTCCTTTAACCATGCTTATGAAGTGTAGGAAGTTTGATAAACATGCATACCAAGGTGTCTTTGAATCTTGCTGAAATGGGACACACATACATACTGGATATCAATTATCATGGATTTAATGAAAATCAGTTTCAAGTGAAAAGTTTCAACACATGCTCGTTCTTCTCTTGCCAAACCAACAGAACAGAAAAATTGTAACTAGTGGTTATTCAAGTTTGTTGAAATCATGATCACATGTGGCAACAAATAGGGGTCGATTTTTTTTCTTCAAAGAATTAAAAGAGAACAAGCATTCTGAGAGTATTGCATAAGCAATACACGTCCCCTAACGGTTTGTATTATTCTATGAAAACTTCGAAGCATACTTATATTTCAAAACTATTATAAACGAGATGTTATGCTTTAATCAGAGATAAAAGAACAGAGGAAATTCAAACTACATAGTTGATTTAGAAATTAAATAAAATGGGTAAAATACTCTAGTATAATTTTGCCAATTCCATAAAGTATTTGCTGGTAGAAATTTGTGAAAATAATGCACTGTTATGCATAATATCAATTCTTACCATCTTCTGTACCCCGATTCAACCATGCAACCCGATAACGAACCTGATTGTAATAATACAAAAAACCCTGTCGATTAAATATACAACACAATGCTTGACACTATTTTCCACAACTTATTTGTTTGTTAGAAACAATAAAAGGAATGGTAATACACAATATCATTACTGACTACATACTTTCCTCGTTTATTCAATACACATCAAACCTGATAACAAACCCAAACATTCAAACATTGGAATATAAAAAATTAACTTTCTCGAAAATGTGTCAACCAGACGCTACAAAAGTGTAAACTTGATCTGTAGTTTGTCAATTTGAAGCTGTTCAGCAAATTTCATATTATTCCTCAAACGCATAAAAGAAAAAAGTGTGGAAAACTGAAGTGGGACAGACAGACGGACAGACGGACGCAAAAGAAAGCTATAGTCCCCTCCGGTGAAACCGGTAGGGAACTAAACATCTTTGAAAATCTTCTTTGTTAAAACGATTTGGCCAGGAATGTATTTATAAATATTACTTAAACACGTGGTCGTGTTTGTTTATTGCTTACATTATTGTCACCTAGTCAGGTGACATTGATATTCATAGCACGGGCTATGAATGACCGTGAAAGTTATTGTGTACTAGTAAAGCCATTCGAAGGCTCTTTTTCGTGCAATCAAGACACGTTTTGTCATGGACGACTCTGGCGACGAAATTGTTTTATTAGAAAAAGGCGAAATCAACCAAACTCCAAAAGAAGCTGTTGGAAACCCTCCACTGGATATTGCCGACGTGGTGAAGCTCGTCACCGACGTTTTGCAGACACAATTTCAAAATTTATCAGGTCATCTCAAAGCAGAACATTTGGAGTCTATCACTAAAAAAATTAAAAGAAAATTCTATTTTGAAAATTAAATCTGAAGGGAACCGTGCACAGTAGGAATTTAATGCCGAGATTTTCGAGGGTCTAGATAAATTATAAACAAGAGCTTTTGACACTAAAGATAGCGAGTCAGTTGCTATCATAGGAGAATTGCGGAAAAAATAAAAAACGTACCAGAAACATATTTGAATAGCTGATTCCTCTCCAGCCGGGTGGAAAAGGTTAATGAATATCAATCAAGAGAAATTGCGGACAACTTGGATGACGAAAAGAAAATTTGAAGTTCGGAAAACCGCGCTCTCCGATAACAAAAGCAAGGGCATTTCACCCATATGGCACCCACAAGACTCCCTCAGCGGCGGCGGCAGCCAAGCTTAGTTCTTCTGTGCCTTCTGCTACTTCGTTTCAGCCATTCACATACCAGCAACATCGCTTTCGTGGCAAATCTGCACGACGTCAATCACAGCCCAGTGACGTTTGCTTCAACTGTTTTTCCACAGGACACTGAAAAACCAACTGTCCCCAAAACAAGTCACAAAGTCAATGATAAATATAAAAGTTAAAATGGCTATTCTACAATTCCTGGCCAGGTGAAATGCTTTCAGAACAATTATTAAAAGCAAAGTTCAGGGATAAAACACAGTTTGAAAAGAAAAATTGGTAAATGGAGAGAAATTGGTACAAATCCATTTAGTTTGAAAGTTATTGAATCTGGCTATGAAATTCCTTATGTTTCAAATCCACTTAAAATGTGTTTTCGTAATAACAAATCTGCCATTCACAATGTTGAATTTGTTTTTTCAGAAATTTCAGAGTTGCTGAAAAATAAACGTTTTTTAAAAGTTCCTTTTCAGCCATATGAGCGCAGTCCCCCGAGTTTCGCAGAAAATAAAAACAAAAAGAGGTTGTTCTTGATCTCAGTAGGTTAAATAAGTACGTCAAGTACGAAAAAATAAAGTTCGAAGACTGGAAGACGGCATTAGATTATTTCGAAAAGGATTTTTATTGCATTAAATTTGATCTGAAATCAGGATGCCATCATATATATATATATATATATATATATATATATATATATATATATATATATATATATATATATATATATATATATACAGTTGAAAAATATCAGACTTATCTAGGGTTTCAGTGGGATAATAAATATTACTGCTTTACAGTTCTGCCATTTAGTCTTTCATCAGCTCCATTAATTTTAATAAATGTTTAAGACCTCTGGTGAAGGTTTTGAGAAAAAGTGGTATAATGATTGTATTGTATCTAGATGTTGGGTTAGCATTTGCCTCAAATAAGAGTCAATGTATTTTAGATTCTAATTTCATTCAGAGAATTTTGTCAGAAACTGTACTGGTGGTCTTTATAAACAAATCACAGTTTATTCCAACGTAAATTTTTGAATGGTTAGGTTTAACATGGAATTCAAATTCATTTTCCATTTCAGTTCCGGATAGACGAATAGAAGACGCTGTTTGTTGTTTGAAGAAAGTAATTGGTCGTTTCCCAGATATAAAAGCGAGAGAATTGGCACAAGTAGTTGGAAAAATCATTTCCATGACACCAGTAATGGGTAACATGTGTAATATAATGACACGATTTTCGTCTATGGAAATAGCTACAAATGAATTAAGGGATTCCAAATTATCTTTCAAACATAGAGATCAAGTTTTTGAAGAATTGAATTTCTGGATAAAATGTATTCCTTGTAAAAATATAAGATTTCTACATTATGTAAAGAGAAAAAATGTAATCATCTATTCAGATGCAAGCAACTCAGCATCAAGTGCATATACAGTTCATATACAGTTGAAGATAATTTTAAGGTTTTCCATCGGATGTGGAAAGATGAGGAGAAAAATATGAGTTCGACATGGAAAGAGTTGAAGGCCATATAATTGGCGTTGGCATCTTTTAAGAATTACAAGAAACGACAATGAAGTGGTTTAATGATAACCAAAGTTGTGAGAAAATAGTACACTCTGGTAGCATGATGCACCATTTACAAGTTATTATACCATATATTTTCAAAATGTGCGCCGGTAGCAAAATTTCACTTGATGTTCAGTGGATTCCGAGATCAGAAAATGACAAAGCAGATTTTTTTCGTAAAACCATAGATCATGATGATTGTGAAGTTATTGTAGAATTTTTTGATTTTGTTAGTTTTGTGTTCGGACCATTCACTGTAGACAGATTTGCAAATTTCAATAATCGTAAATTGCTTAGATACAACTCAAAACTCTGGAATCCTGAATCAGAGGTTGTAGACTGTTTTACAAAAAAATTGGGTGGGGGAGAATAATTGGCTAGTTCCTCCCATTCATTTAATAGTCTCTTCCATAAAACATTTACTCTTTGTAAGGCCTACGGTGTTCTTGTAGTACCAAACTGGCCGTCTGCTGTTTTTGGCCAATGTTATTTGATGAAAATTTATATTATAAGACTAATGTGAAAGACGTGTTATTGTATAAAAATAGAAAGGAAATAATCATTCGAGGTCAGAACAGAAACTGCTTCTTTGGTTCTTAATTTTTTGGTTCTGGAATACTTGTGGTAAGATTGAATGCTACTCATTTGTAATGAATGAAGATGTATTGCAGATGACATGGCTCCTTGTGCATCTTATTAAATATAATTGGACTTGCTTATATGTGGCGAATACAAACGGTTGATTTATTGCATTTGAATAATGGTCCTGATACTTCAGAGGGTGTATTGCAGATGATGAAGGTCCTGATACACCACAAATATTGTAATTTGAAATGAAGAAGATATTGATGTTTTGTTTAAACAAACAGATTTTTCAGATATATTTAAAGTGGGCAGATGGATGGGCATCAACAACGAAAGTACAGATCACCGCCTTGAGGAACTCGCATCAGAACTACCTCGATATTGCATAACGTCCAAGGCCGACAACACAGCAAAACAATACAGGTACGCTTTTAACACCTTATGCAAATGGTGTAACAGCTTTAACCCTGTGATTACTCCTTTTCCTGCTTCTGAAACCAATGTTGCATTGTATGTCATTCACTTGGCACAATACAAATCATGGGGAAAAATTCATTCATGCTATTAGCTTGGTACATAGCCTAACAGGCTATGTAGATCCATGTGATTCTGTCCTGTCAAAAATATTAAGGAGGGGGCAATCAGAGAAACATCAAAACCTGTGATTAAAAAAAAAGGAGAGCCCATTACGCCAGAACATTTGAAGGCCCTGGTTTCTACATTTGGAAAGGATGACAATTTGTATAATTTGAGAACGTTGTGTATGTGTTTTTTAGGTTTAGGTTTTAGGTTCTGAGATTCTTAGAATTAGTATATATTCGTTATTTAGATATTTGTTTACAGGATAATTGTGTACAAATTAACATTGTTAAAAAAGGAAGACAGATGTGTATAAGACTGGTCAAAAAGTTTGTATAGCTAGAACATTCTGAGACACATGTCCTAAAAATATCTTAGAAAAGTTATTAGGATGGTCAAATGCTGACATGCATTCTTGTCAATATTTGTTTAGTTCGGTGTCTGTTTAGTTCGGTGTCCTTTTGTAACAAGTCTAATTCTTATAGACTTAAAAGGGATAATCGTCCGATTTCGAATACAAGAACAAGGGAGAAAGTATTGAAGATTGGTCTAGAAAAGTCAAAATTTGGTGTACATAGTTTAAGATCGGGCGGTGCTACTTCTGCAGCAACCGCAGGGGTTGTGATAGACTGTTTCAAAAGCATGGGCGGTGGCAGTCGGATAGGGCAAAAGATGGCTATGTCAAAGAAAATTTATCTGAAAAACTTTCAGTCGCAAAAAAATCTTGGCATTTAGCGAGTTTTCTTATCTTCTTTATCTTCCAATTAATTAAAACAGCACTTTCAGAGCGCTTTACATCCTACTAACGATTTTTTGTTTATTATGCCCCCCTTCGAAGAAGAGAGGGCATATTGCTTTGCTGCTATCGGTCGGTCAACCAACAGTTTCCGTTCATTTTCTTCGCACTTATTGAAATGAAATTTAGTATACAGGTTTATCGAAATAATATCTAGGTCAAGTTCGATTTCGGGTACGATTAAGCAATTTTCGACAGAGTTATGCCCCTTAGACGGAGAAAAATTCCAATTATTTGCAGTTTCAGTTCATTTTCTTCGAAAAGGATGCACATATGAATAAAATTTTGTAACAGGTTTATCATAATATCTAGGTCAAGTTTGATTTTCGGTGCGATCGAGCAATTTTCGTCAGAGCTATGCGCCTTGGACGTAAAAAAAAAATCCAATTATTTGCAGTTTCCGTTAATATTCTTAGGTTAATCCTAATAATATCTATGCCAGGTTTAACTTTTGGTACGATCAAAAAATTTTTGACAGAGTTATGTGCCTTCAACTATTTGTAGTTTCCGTTCATTTTCTTCGCAGATGTTTCCAATGGAGGGTGCATATTTTACAAACATCTCTTGTTTTATAAATATTTAATGTTCGTTTGAGTAAAACGAATAAAAACATTAATGTATTTATTAATGTAACTTAAACACGTTGTCGTGTTTGTTTATTCTTTACATATATTAGTTGTTATTATTGTCACCTAGTCAGGTGACAATATATAAATAGTGCCTGTTTGGGAGGGTAACAGTTGAAATTGACACCCCGAGAAAACTATTGTCAACCGACGCGAAGCGGAGGTTGACAATGGTTTTCGAGGGGTGTCAATTTCAACTGTTGTCCTCCCAAACAGGCACTATTTATTTTGTTATACTGAATGTCTTTTTTAAAAATTTTAAGAAAATTTTACTGCTTTTATATAGGAATAACGTGAATTCTACAGCGAACCGTACGCGCATAATTTTCGCGCATGTAATATTTTTTATTGTTATACTTTCATGTTAAATACTGAAATCTGATTGGTTAAGACGCAGTTAATAATATTTACTATTACCCTCAGCGTTAGCAACGCACTTGGCAACGGGTAACATTAAAAAATGTTACATGCGCGAAAATTATGCGCGTACGGTTCGCTGTAGAATTCACGTTATTCCTATATAAAAGCAGTAAAATTTTCTTTAAAATTTTAAAAAAGACATTCAGTATAACAAAATAAATAGTGCCTGTTTGGGAGGATAACAGTTGAAATTGACACCCCTCGAAAACCATTGTCAACCTCCGCTTCGCGTCGGTTGACAATGGTTTTCTCGGGGTGTCAATTTCAACTGTTACCCTCCCAAACAGGCACTATTTATATAATGTTACCCGTTGCCAAGTGCGTTGCTAACGCTGAGGGTAATAGTAAATATTATTAAGTGCGTCTTAACCAATCAGATTTCAGTATTTAACATGAAAGTATAACAATGATTTTTATAGCACGGGCTATGAATGACCTTGAAAGTTATTGTGTACCAGTAAAACCATTCGAAGGCTCTTTTTCGTGCAGCCATACATCCCACCCATCTTCCAAATGCTTCGTATTGTATGCAATGTCTAAAATTTTTAATTTTATTTTGTAGATGTGGAAGATGTGGTTTTGAAGGAAAGAAATTGTTATTGAATATATTTAAAACTGCACTTTCAGAGCGCTTCACATCATACTCACGACTTTGTGTTTATTTTATAAATATTTTATGTTCGTTTGAGTGAAACTATTAAGAACATAAACGCTGTTATTTGCGAGAAAGCACCCCCAGCTAGAGATTCAAGTTTATTGAAATCATGATCCAGGGCCACAATAGAGGTTCAAATTTATATATGTGAAAATATAGAGAAAATTTTTCATTTTTTTTAAAATAAAACCAATGTGGTATGACTATAAAATCATCTTGTTACCAAAGGGGCTAATGTTTAACATAAGAATATTTTTAAAAACATTGAAAAAACCCAATTAATTTCATTAGAATCTTTCTACTAAAGTCTGTCCAGAGTTAATGTTTTCATCATTTTTGATGACTTTTTAATAAAATGAACAATTCATATCGATAAAAGGGGAAAAATCCAAGATGTTTTAATTGATACAACATCTGTTTTTACCCACAGATTTTACAAGAATGATAAACACATCAAACGATGATTCAAAATCGGAAATGTTAACATCTTTTAACAATAAAGAGATACTCGGGATATTTCGCACAATCTTTTATAGTTATCATCCGGATACTTGCATCTTTTCTGCAAGCAAAAAACCCAGTAGTTTCATTTTTTTAGTTGTGTATTGAAAATTGAACCAGTAGAGGGGGTGTTTCAAAACAAATACTTTGGACTATTTCATTCTTGTTAATGGATGTACGTGAAATTCATAAAACACAACTTTTACAATTACCATGACATACGCAGTGGTGAGACGTGTGCCCGAAAAAATGAAAACTGCTACATTCACTTATCTGACCGGCACTGCACTGACAATGGCCGTCTTCGAGACACTCTGAAAAAAAAAATGACGAATATAATCTCTCCATTAACCCCTCAATCTGATATAAGAAATTTTATAAGAAATTTCTATATTCTAAATATTTATACATTTTAATAATGTGACCTGTTGGCCAAGCCTAAACACCTGATTCATTAATTTGATTTGAACTAGGGGTCATTGGTTTCAAAAATTTGGAAGAGTGCATCATGGACATCATAACGGCTATGTATTTTCCCCCGCTGTGGAAGAAAACAGAGCAAATTTTCTAAGATCAAATACATTTTATGTTATGCAAACTTTGGCTTCTCCCAAGGGCCTAAACCCAGGCGCCAGGAATTTCACAATTTCAGTGAAGCGCTTTCCGAACATCATAACCACAAATTCAGATTTATCATTTTTTCTCCTCCTATTGTGTAAGAAGAAGGTAAACACATTACTCTTATATGGCTTTATTTGCCCCCTTAACCCTCTAATCAAGGGTCCAAGAATTTCCCAAATTAATGAGGGGCTGTAATAAATATCGTAACTATGCATTTAGATTTTCGATTTATAAGGGAGTAGAGGAGAATAATAAATGTTCACTTTATGACCATCTTGGCCTCGCCTTTGGGTCTAACCCTCTGATCTAGGGCCATGAATGCCATACATTTAGTTTTTATCCACATACGTAGGAGAGAGAAACTTTTATCCATATACGTAGGAGAGAGAAACTTTTTGATTCATGCCTTTTTTAAATATTTGGCCTCGCTAAATAAGCCCCTGGGTGGGAAGGTCATATATTTTACAATTACAATGGTAACAAGTGTTCGTATGTTTATAGAAGCTTAAAGCCCTGTCATACCGGAGCTTTGTCCTTAAATAATGTAAAACGCCAAGGTAAACGCAGTAGAGTCTCCTACAGCGTCGTAACAACGCAACGGCATCTTCGTTCGTCGCGGTGGGATCGCCTTGAACTTTTTAGAACGCCATGCGACGGCGCGCACTTTGAACATGCACAGAGTACGCGCCGTGGCTCTGCGTTCTGATAAACACGCCGTAGAAGCGAAGTGAGGTCGCCGAGACAGCGCCGTAAGATCTCCAACAGCGCCACGAGAACTCCGTTTGCGCGCTCAAGGAACGCAGCTAATCGCAGTGATAAGTCAATTGCGCTTGCACGGAGACCTCACGGATAGCTGCAATAATGTAGCCCTCTCCGATTTTTTTTATATCTGATGTTTACTGGAGAGGGCTACAATTCCACAGGATCTCCGTAATCGTGCAAAATTAATTTTTTAATGTGGCTAACTTCGGTCTGAAAAGATCGATTTTATATTTGACTTCGTTTAGATAAAATGATTTTTGAAATCAGGTTGAAGAAATTAACCGTATATAAATCGAAACCAGATAAAACACATCAGCATGTTTACCAGTCGTCTTTTTCAGCAGCCATGACAGTTCTCGCGTGATTTTATGGGATGTAAATGATTGATCTTACCTCATTATATCACTAAAACATCATATAAGGAAATGGTATATAAATGGAAAATTCATGTTTACCGCGTTAATTATGTTTAAAATAGAAGAATTCCTATATTCAGTTCAAGATCCGCTCCTGAATTCTCATTGGCTGTCCCAAAATAAAACCGGTCAAGGTCAGTAAACATGGCGGACAAATTCAACTTTCGTTGTTGACATACACGAAAAATAACCGATATATAAACTGTACTTGATATTTTTGGATTAATTCATGCCAAAGACATCTACAACGTTTGAGTTCAGGTAAGAAATGCAAATGTTATTGTCATTTATAAATGATTTGAGACGAAATCGTTGCGAGAGTGAATCACTACCGCACTTGCACCATTACGGAAATCCTATGGAGTTGTAGCCCTCTCCCAAAAAAAAATAAATCGGGAGAGGGCTACATTATTGCAGCTACTCACGGAGTCCTTTGGGATCTCACTGAGTCTCTATCGCGCTCTCACTGCGTATCCACAGCGTTTGAGCAAGTTGTTTTTCATTTGGCTGCGTTCACATAGCGACCCCAAAGAGCTGTTGCTGCGTGCGCTCTCTTGACGTTTCTTCTGCATTTATACCGCGCTCCCTCGGCGTTTCAGAGCGTTGTCATCCAGACCACGAAAACTCGAACAATGGCTGTTGTACACTAGCAAGCGATGTAATAATTATCAAACTGGATGTAGATGACTATGTCAAAATTAGCATTTACTAATATTCCAAGACCTATCAATGAACGTAGATGGAATTCACGCCATTTGTTTCTGATGTTTTCACATCTTTTCTATGTTTTCTAACAAATAATAACGGATCTTTTTTGTAGACCTGACTACTAAGAGAACGGATCTTTTTTGTACACCTGACTACTAAGAGTTTCGTCCTAGTCCTTAACAAATTGGTTAGAAGTAGTTATGTTTCATTTACAATGTACCTTTTCATAAAATCAAAACAATTTTTTAATCATTTATTTAGTAGTTGTAAATTCTTGTTTGTTTCCCATACAATTGTACAAATTAATATTAACCTACCAAGAAGTAAAGAACGTCTTGTGCACGCAGTCAGCGCGCAGAGCACGCCGTGGACGCGCGGTAAAAACTCCTAGAACGTCATGGGCGCTCGGCGGAAACTCGGCGAAAGCGCAGTTAATCGCCCAGAAAAACTCCGTGGAAACGCAGTTACACGCCGCGGGAGCTCCGTAATAACGCCTTGGTCGCCGTTAAGACGCCGTGACATCTGCACTTGTAAAATTTTCAAATAAAACTGTACATTTTTTCTGAATTTTCCTTGCGATCCTACGGCAATTCCATGAATTTTACAACGCCGTGAACACGCCGTGGGGACGCAGCTTGGTGGAACAGGGCCTTTAGATAAAAATATAAATTATTATAAGGCGACGCTAGACGACGGACGAATCCAATGGCAATAGGTCACCCGAAAGACTCGGGTTACCTCAAAATGATACCTATGCATCTGCAGGAGCGAAGGTGACATCTACTCCCATATTGACAAGAGTGATCGTGACAATCGTGATCCTTCCAACAGCACTGTGAAAAGTTCACTACAATAAAGTTAATAACATATGAAATTAAAAAAACACACAAAAAATAAACTGTTTAGCGTTTTATTAGTTTGAGCTTTTGATCCGAAAAGAAAATATAACAATCCGTTTCTATAAAATAAAGAATGAAATTAAAGATTGTCAGTAGTCAAATACCGGTACAAAGAAACAGGAGGCTGAGAAGAATTCCATTCATTCTGTCTCTTTTCTGTGAAAAAAAAACCCGAAAGTGGTTTCGCAGTCACTGGAAGGGATCTTTTCATTATCAGAAGTTTATTATCTTGTTGTTTGGAATATTGACCTTCTCCTGTTTAGAATAAGGTCGTGACTGACATGAAAATGTAAATGATTTAACGTTTCCCACTGTCTTGGTGATAACACTACGAATGAATTTTGTGACGAATAGTCCAATATATTTTATCAATGACTATTTTAGTATTTAATCGTACAATTTCTGAATAATAAGTATTAGATATAATTTATTAAAAAAACCAAACAAACTTTGAATATTATGAGGCGATCAAATACGGTCAGGCGTAATCAAATCTATCGTTATTTAATCAACCTAAACTGTAATTGATCACCTTATGGTACTCAAAGAATGAACCTTTTTTGGGAGTTGATTTTAATCAACTCTCCTATGCACTTACTCGGGCAAAGCGAAAGTGAAACAGTGTTTGGACCTAAGCACAAATCAATACCGCTGACAACACTTGGTTCTTGAAAACAATCCTATAAATTCGATGCTATGTATTCTGAAGCATTGTTTTTCAAGAAAACTTATTTATTAATACCATGAAAATAGTAAAATTTTAAATTGTACAAACAGTTTAGATATTTTTTAAAGTCGTATCTATTCCTACGCTAGAGTTCAATGTAGTCTCGTTCAACCAGACGCTTGGCTGTCTCCGTTAATATCCGACAAAACAGAGTCTCTCTTGCTTGTCGGAGATAAACGGAGACGGCCGAGCGTTTGGTTGAATAAGACAATAGTTCAATCTTGCCTGGATCCGTACAATTTCTCTGAAATATTTCGATTACTGATACTATTTGCCATGCAAAATCACATATCGTTGATTTTGAATAAATGATAATCGATAAAATCAACTCCCGTCAGTACTTCAGTACTTTGATTTTATTAAAGGGACATGGTCACCATTTTAGTAAATATATTTTATTCGGTTCTTTGAAGTTAATTATGCTTCAATAAAGCATTTCTAATAGTCAACCGAAATTTAAGTGTCAGTCGTCGAGTCATAAGCGAGATACAGAGCTCACACTTCTTTGTTATGTAAACAAAGTTCAAGTCTTGGTTTTGTTTTTATTTTGTAAGTTGGAAAGAAATTCCAGCTTTTGACCTAAATTGATCGTGACAAGCTCTCGGAACTGTTTATTCATGTTCGAAACGAATTGACTGACTGAACAATCAGCTTGAAAAAAAAAGTTCTTACCGTTATAAAACTATGCAAACTGTGGATTCGCCATTTGCGTAATGATAAGTTGAGATTTGAAACATTTGTGTGGAATAAAAACAAGTTTGTCTGTGAAGATCACTTTGAAGAAGACGCATTCGAGAAAAAAATAATGGCAGAGTCGTTAGGATTTAAGTGCTCAAAAAGTCCCTCATAATTTGAGCTTTGCCAACGATTGTTAAACTGGGACAAGGAGGCCTGTTCATGAGTTTATCTTAAGACTAAGATATGTCTCAGATTTATCTTATGACACATCTTAGTCATAAGAGAGTTTCTCAAAGCCGTTCAAACTTACGACACCTTTTAAAATTCATCCTCACTTTAAGACATCCCAATAGTTGTCTTATCCTCAATAAACTTAACAATAAACATGTAGATTGTGAACCATCACTTCTTAAAATAAGAGGAACTTGATATATACACGATGTCGTAGTATTTTGGGATATAAATAGGTAAATAATAGATCTAGATTACACGTATTTTGCAATGAAGGATTCACTAAATATATCCACCTATAATTTTTTTTCTTTAGTTTTATCTAAGTTAGAATTTAAAACAACCAATATATGAATGAATTATTTGCGGAAATATTTACGTTGGGTGGGTTGGGGTGGTAACGATTGATACTCTCTGATATATAAATTTGCTTGTCGGGAAGGGGGGATCCGATACCTGTTTTCAGTAACTTTACTATGTGATTTTATTATGTTTGAATTTAACCCTCCCCCAAATCCACACATGCATGACTTATGTTACATATCTTGAGTACACAATCTGTTTTCATAATTTTTCCCGTCAAATATTAACATGAAGATCTAAATGAGCCTTTTGTAATATGCATTTTATTAAGAAAATAATATGCGGCGAATTATACAGGCACGTAGCATCGTTTTTGAAAGTGGGGGGGGGGGGGGGGGGGCAGACTCATCCAAAAAAATCTTGACAAGAAAATAAAAAAAAGGGAAATTTTAAGTGTACATGTAATTTGAAATAACTCAAACGTATATTATGACGTGCTGCGGACGCGCACGTTATGATATAGAAGAGGGATCCCTCGAACGTCATAATATAAAAGAGGGTATTCAAATCGAGTAAATCAACATAAATGAAGACAGATGAAAATATTGAGGAATCGCTCTGCTCACCTATTTAAAGATTTGTAGATAATACCTTATTGAATCCCTAGAGGAGTTATTTGAAACCTTAACCTTTTTAAAGAATGACTCCAAGGATCGTACTTTTATATGGAATCTTTACTTGCAGATGAAAGTGGTGAGGAAGAGGAAACATCTATATCTCAGGAACAAAATTTTATTTAAAAAACAAAAGTATATAAATATTGTTTTTTAAAGTAGATGTTATCCTGAACATCGTGCATGCATATTTATTTGTATATTTTAAACGAAAATTGTCTTATCCAAGGTATCTACCCGATGCATGCTACTTTCTGCCATGATGTAATTAATCAGTCCTCGTTCCTGGTTATCTTGATGTGAAAATCGTCTGGAGAGATCTTTCCCTCAAATTAAAATCGCGCATTCAAGAAACTAATAAACGCAATTTATTTATTACTCCAACGTAACTCGATATGAGTTAAGTAATGTTATGGAAATAAATAAATTAACCATTTCTCTAATAAATACATCGAAAGAAAGATAACTCCTCAATATGAGGTTCTCGTAACTTATCGCCTTTTGGGGTCCTTACATGTATATTACGCGTGCGCAGTAGTGTATCGCCCTTTCTCAGCTTCAACCTGGAGAAAATTCAACCCCTACCGATCCCACCCTATCTTGAAATGTTATATATTCCATATTTTTTTTTTTACGTGTTTCTGTCTTTTTTCTGTATTTCAGATTCGTAATCCTAGAAGTATCACAGGGTGGTCCAAAGTATCTGATACTGGTTTGAATGCCCGTCATAGTTTCAAGGAACAAATTTAAAGTTAGTGATACATACCGTATGAATATACAAGGAGTACAGTTTTATATTACATGTATATAGGTAAAGTGCAGTTTGCATGCTTTACCTAGCAGAGCTGGGAAGTTATATATTAGCATCAAAATAGCAGAATTACGTCCTATGGTATACATGACGTTTTTCGTACTTTCATTACGTTCATAGATTAGCGTCATGGCTTTACAACGACAGTCGTGGCGTGCAACTGTTATCAATCAAACGAATTTTGCTTAAGCCTGCCCCTGATTCTGTTTACTTCCAGGTCCGTGGCCAATAATCGGGTTAACTTTAATTGACACTTTGTTTGATTCAGACATTGATTGACAGTGAGTCATTGAATAATTCTATTGATATATTGCAGTTGGTGGATTGTCATAATTGAACACATTGAGTGATCAATTATAGTGATACATTGATTGTCATATTGAGACATTCGTTAAAGCAAAACTTTGATTATACTTTATTGATTTGCATATTGATTGATTGATTGAATAAAATATCGTTTGAATTATTGGTTGATTGATTCATTCATCTTGATTGATTGATTGTTTGGTTCATTGAAGATCTAACATCATATCTACCCAAAAGTCGATGCTATATTTGCAAACAATTGAATAGTTTATGATGTACTGTTTGATTAAAATAAAGCCGTGACAGAGACTGCCGATATGGTGTTGTTGATCTATTCTATTGAAATAACATTAAATTTTGTCAAATCTTCATTTGTGTGTATACTTTAAAACATTTTAGGTAAATAAACTCACTCATTAGGTAAGTATCAAATGTTCTTGTAAGTATAAATTTTGATACAAACTCCCGCTGACTTAGATCAGCCAAGCGTGTCCACTGCTTTACTCTCATGCTTGTTATTTCGGGATAGTTAAAAACGAAAACGAAAAAAGGTTTGAAACTAAGTTCACAATAATTACTGATCAGGTAAAATTCAAAATCCAGTTACAGTGTACGGAAATCATCTCACATCCGTCGTAATATCAAAATTGTAAACAGTAACCCATAAGGATGCTTTGATAAGTTTAATGACAAAATGTTGTTATTTTATAGGATATTACGAAGGCCCAGATGGTTCATTCGAAATGGAATGCTATTGCAAGCTTGGAGAAGGGAAAACAATCATGTTGGTCGATCTAAAAAAAACATTAACATACGCAAATAATATATTTGATTTTATCACTTGGGACTGTATTTTCCGATTTTTGGGACAGTTTTGTCAAATAGCTTTATAACCTGTCTTTGTGCGAACGTGACTACATTCGAAATTAGCGAAGTTAGCAAAACATAAGTATAAATAATAGATATAAATAGTAATCTTTACGTCATCGAAAACAACGATTTACGGTGATTTATTGTGCGCAATATAAACAATCAAACATAACTAAAAAATATTTTTAAAAATGCACAAAAATACATGATACTTTTTATATATATTTTATATTTGAAGAATAAATATTTACATTTTCCATTGTATCTGATGTAACACAACGAATCGATTTTGTAATATATACAGTATAAAATATTTCATTAATGACTAATATTTAATCGTACAATTGCTGAAAATTATATATAAAAGAAATAAGGAGTCATTCTTTGAATGATGTCCAGTGATCAAACGCGTACCGTTAAGCGTGATCAAATCTATCATATTGGATTTAATCACCTCCGGTCGTATTTGATCACATCATAATGCTGAACGAATGATTTCTTATTCCTTAAATAAACGTTATGAACGTTCGTATATAATGAAGAAGTCGGACATCTTTGGAGAAGTTGTTTCGGTTATTGTCATTACTTTCGGTGGATCGCTGCAATTCTGGACCGCTACCTACAATAAAACCAAAGCTGTGAGGGTAATTCAAAAATATGTATTATATTAATATATCAAAGAAACCGACTCTATAACTGATATAAACTTTCACCTATTCATAATCCTAAAATCGGTCTCATTTAAAAGATATTGATATTTATTTTCGGGGAAAATATATATTGCTCACGAACACATGTTTTAGTGGCAAGCAGAGTTTCTTTTTCGGAATACCCGGTTTCAATATCGGGACGTACTTTTATAAAATTATGAAAAGTGAAGAAATCTTCTCGTTTTTAAAAAAATATAAATTATGCTTAGATAACCAGGAAACAATTTGCAGATGCATACTTATAAACAAATGAAACGTTGTTTTGCAAAATCTGTTCTGGCATAACGTGGACCAACTATCTTTATAACCTGTCTTTGTGCGAACGTGATTACATTCGAAATTACCGAAGTTAGCAAAACAAAAGAATAAATAATATATAGATATGAAAAGTAATCCTTGCGTCGTCAAAAACAATGATTTACGGTGATTACAAGAAATTTAATTTATATTTTTTCAATGTCAATCAATAACATTGATTAGCCTAAATTATTTAACACTCTTTTGTCGGATTAGGATAAAAATTACGCATATAGAAAAATAAGAAATGTTTTGAAGTGGCCTATACTCGGTGAACACATGCATAAAAAAATCAAAATAAAGAGACTGGACAACATTTTGACAAGGTTAAAAACATAAGAGGAATATAAAGTATTGCCCAAGGCCTTTTTCGGATATTCATTTTTAAATGAAAAAGCAGTATCAAAGTGACTGGTACAAAGCTGATTAAAAAAGGAATTTCTGGCAAAGTTCAGAAGACAAAGCTGCCATATTCAACACAACCTTGCAAGCTAAGACATGAATAAACCACATTAGTTCTTCGTATATGTATATCATCAGGAAAGAGAGGCATACCTTGATACCATCAGCAGCGTCTGTGCATGCTATGAAAAATCCTGCTACATTTTCTTCACTTTTGTAAAAAGTTGAGATTGGAGTGTATGATGGAATAGTTAGTTGCGTTGAACACACGGTTTTCAACTGTTTGAAACAAAAAAAGAAACCAAAATTAATCAAGCTTTTTTTCTTTAAGAATGGTTGTATTCATCGAAAAGCATTTGTTTTCTTCTTCTTAATGCCGGTATATATTTGATAATATTTTTTATTGTTTCATTGTGATACATACCGAAGTTTGGCCTTGTGTCCACGAGCTCCTTGACTTTGAGTTACACTTGTTCATAACGAAAGCCTCGGACGTCTGGTGTTTGGTTGTACCGGGACACAGCGCCGCTCTGCTGTCCTCTACGTGTAGATTCTCTGCGATGGACTCGATGACGCTGATCTTCTGGTTACTGCATTCTAGTTTCACCAGTGGTTGTTGGGTAGTGGTAGTTTTATGGGTAGTTTTAAAAGGCGTAGTAGTGAAATGTGCTTTGGTTGTTTGAACAGGAGTGGTTGTTTTTATATCGTGATGGAAATTATCATGGTGGTCTGTGAGTGTTTTCGAAGTTTAAAATTAATTATGAGGTAGAGAGAAGAGTAAATGCTTTAATTGAACTCGAGGAAGAATTTTGTGAAATATATTTGATAAGTACAATATACAAAATACATGGCGTGATTTTCAGATAAGACAATAATTTTAAGAAAGCCATGCATGCCTATAAAATTGCTGTGTATTTTCAATTATTTTTCATTACCTCAATAATTTATTGAATATATTTCTGTAAAATATCAAGTTTAAAAACTTTGTTGGAATATTCAGCTTGTTGGTCATATGGTCAAATCCTGTAAAATTCAAATGACCTATTAATACAGATTTGATACCACACCCCTATCATCTGATCCAAGTAAAGTTTTTAATCTTGGTATTTATTACCAATGTTTGCATGTAAGAAATTTTGATATATATAGTTTTAGATAGGAAACAGCAATCCTTAATTGAATGTTGCTTAGGCGTAGCATAACGTAGGTTGTGGCTATTGAATTTGCAAGGTACGTTTTATAATACAGAAGGGAAATTTTAAATTATTGAAGGGGTAAAGGAACTTGTTTCGTCAAAACTGAAAAAAATCATTATGGAGTCGGACATACTCTTTCTTTTATATATCATAATCTCTTCGAAAAAAAAGAATAATAAAGGCATGCATGTAAAGAAATGGAACAAATTAAACTTAAGATGCCTTATATTTTTTTTACAGTATTGAAAAATCTAGTTAGTATCGTACAAACGATTTATTACTGCCCCCTGAAGAACAATATCTTTATTTGGAATTGAATAAATTAAGAAATAATTCGTCAAATACCACAAAAAAACATTTAAAGAAAATAAATACTACAAGGAAAAGGATAAACATTGCATATTACCGGAACAAACACATCTGAAGAAGTAACAGTGCGCTGGTTCTGATTTGCACCAAGAAACACAGTCGGAATCATGTCCACATCCATGTACATGAAAAATTTCATCAAGTATGAAACACAGTGCCTGCTCTGAAGAAAGAAAAAAAAAGTATTTTTCATATCCTTGGTAACAGCTGTGTGTTAAAATGTTCAAATTAATGAATTATCACGCATGAGAGGTTTCGTTCATTGTTTACATCTAGTAAGTTCTCCCCAGATAGAAAAAGAAATCCATTTGTTTTTAAACCGACTTAATTTATATCAAGCTTTAAATGATAATTTATAAATATAATAAAAGTCCCTCCACTTATTTAATTTATACTTAAACGGTAAAGATAAAATACAAAATTAAGTTAAAAGGGGTGTTCGTCCAAGTACTGAATCAATTTTTTGCATGAATGAATTATCTGCATATTATTGATGTTGAATAGTTACTTTTATTTATATCAAGAGAGGTTGAGAGTATGATAATCATCAATTGTAATGGCCAATACATAATTATTTGCTTAAAAGTGTTTTGTTATTGTGTGTAAAAAATATCGCATACGTTTTCAAAACTTGGTAAATTTTACATGCTATAAAATTGCTTAACGAATCTTATTTAGCATTGATTTAAATGTTGAGGCGATTGTAGAGTATAATTTATGGACGCTGTAAGACGGGGTTAATTTTATTTCATATGTATATATGAATAAGCAATACAGCAGTTTTCGAACTATTTCAGACATACAGATATTTAAACACGTACATGTATTTATAAAATGATGATGTGTTACATTTGCTTACAAACTAAAACTTCCTTTGATCGAAATGGATGGGTTAGAATGATTTCGCTACCGATCTTGAACCTAGAATATTTATCTTTGACTTTGAAATTCATCACCAATAACTAATGAATGTGTTGAACCTTCTGTAGAATTTTTTTTTTACTTTGTTGAACTTCTACGCGTTTAAAATTCATTTTAATTCGATGCACATTTAACAAAACGTGAGAAGTTATATTACTTCTATTTATACTTCATTTGCACATGCGCATAATGATTTTTGTTAAGTTCGGATCTAGATGGGAGGAGAATCTGTCGTGGAATTAAATTCACATAGTAATTTAAAGTTTTTCAAAAAAGGCCTTAGTCTCCTCCCCACCCCTGAAAACTACATTATCCCTGAAACACATCCCATACCGCCATTTTTTAGATTCGCACATGTTTGTATAATCCAACACACTTAATTTCCTTGATAAAAAATTTACAGGTTATTAATACAGCAATTCATATAGTGGTAGATTTAAAACGAATTCATTAAAATTTAAATCAACAAAAAAGTCACAAAAGAATTACCTGATGATATGGAAAGAAAAAGTACAAAGTAAAAAAAATCCGTTTTCATTTTTCTTGTGTCCGCACAGTCCGATACCGTCGGGTCAGAAGTTATGGTATGGTATTAAATGTGTTGGGATTGTGATAAATATGAGCTTGCTTTTGACCATGATCTCATGGTCACATTGGTAGTTCTTATCAGGAAATGTTCATTTCAAATTCAATGAATTGTGATAAATAAGGAAACACTTTATTTCAAAGAACTTACAATTATTCGGGATTTTTTTGTGTTTACAATAGAAACTTTATGTTCGAAAAAATATGCATCGTGAGATAAAGTAGAATATACATGTACCTGTTGTATTATGGGTCCAACCTCCCCCCCCCCCCAAATAAGCGTCAGTTGGTGTCTATTTTGTAAAACTTGTGGTCAGAGGTCACATGTTATGTTTAGTTTAAGCTGTTTAAGGATCATAGGATAGGTTTCGTCTGGTTTCAGTTTAGAATGGTCAGAGTTTACGGAGATTAAAAAAAAATATCTTTAGGATCGCCGTGTGTTATTTAAAAAACATTTTCAGCTTTGCAAATACTATTTTAAAAAGATTGTTTGCTCGTTATAATGGAGTGTCCAGATTTCGATTAATAGTGTATTGTTGTCTGAATTTTTAACTTTTCGAAAAAGTTGACCATAGGATGGCTTAAGATTTGGTTCTTTTTCATTGAATTTTATTTTCAATGAACGTGAAATTGTGAAGTAAAAGCATGCATTTATTTATATTATACAGTCATGTGAATGTAAAATGAATGTGGTTTTGTGTATTATTATGTATTTAGAATTACATTAAATTGATATACAACACATGTGGGGATTGGGGTACTGTGCCTAGGCGTTGTCACAATTTTGAGGGCATTAAGTTCTCCAACTGTAATTTCGAGTATTAGACATTAAATCTATTTTTAATTAGTTTTATGATCTCTTTCAATTTTTTTTTCTTTTTCAATTAAAATTTATTCAGTTGGTTGTATTTTAAACTGCATTGTTTGTGTCAAGCTTTCATAATCATTAACAGATGTCGTTTTCCAGGCGTTAACTATAAATGTAACATCTCGTAATATCACATGTCTCATCACGTGTATGTGGCACGCTAAATTCACAAACATGAACGAAACAAAGTTTTACGTTTGATAAGCAACGAAAGGTGCAGTGGAATAGATAGTATCACACTATTATAGTTAATAAACATTATCTTAAGTTAAAGAATCATTTAATTTGCCAGAGTTTCCATTTGGAAAGCTGTAATTATTATAAATTAAATTTTTAAAATCACTGTATAATTCCAGTGCATGCACGACAACTCGTGCATGCTTGTTAGCAGTCAAGTGTTTTTGATACCATGAATATGTTATGCATTGCGCTTAAAGTGAAGCGTCTAGTAGAACTGATTCTTATAGTCTGCAAAAAATAAAATGGCCAGATATAGATGCTATTTTGACCGTTTGACCCACCCACGCCTCCAACGATTACAAAACAGATATTTGCTGCTCTCTGTTTTTCGTTTCAGTAACTTGTGTTTAACATTTGAATATAGAGAGTATGTATGCAGAACTTGAACATTCAAATTGTTGGACTCGTGCCTTAGCAAATTGAGGATAAAATCCTGTGCATATTAGGACATTGACGAACTTCCCGTGTTTGTACTTGTGCCTAGATATGAAAAAAAAATTGGATGTGAGCGTATGGCGGGATGTTGTGGGACTTCCTTAATATGTTTTCATCGTTAATGGTGGTCGTTTCAGATGTGTACATACTTAATATGAATCGGATATATTTCATTTTTTATTTCACGAACTGTGTAGTTACTGTAATAGGTTTGGCAAATATTACAAGAAAGAAGTTTGTGTTCTGCAATATTTTGATATTAACAATCAGTGTTGGTGTTCATATTGTAATATTGACTCAAAAGAAAAGGGGTAAGAGTGTAATAGTGTGTATTAAGTATATCATAGGCTCAGTACTGCCACGCTCATTTTAGCACTAGATAGTGGGGTTAACCCTTTAGCTCAGTCGGTAGAGCATTGGTTTTTAAAGGGGCATGGTCACGTTCTTGGTCAAAAATTATTTTCCCGGTCTTAAATTCAATGTTTACAATGCTTCACTTAGACATTTTAATAGTCAGTCAAAATTCGTTGAGTTATAAGTGAGTTACAGAGCATACAATTCTTTGCGGTGTAAACAAAGCTTTCGTTTACATTTTGAATGTTGAAGTAAAAATTTCAGTTTTAGACCTAATTGAATATGTTAAACGTTAGGAACTGTTACTTAATATGCTTAAATGAGTAAGTAGGCACACAAACCAACTTGAACAAAGATTTTTCACTGGTATATTGAACCCATGTATACAAAAACAGGACACAAACCTTGTTTACATGACAAGGAATTGTGGGCCCTGTATCTTGCTTATAACTCTACGACTGGCTCTCAAATTTCACTTGATCACTGGAAATGCATTCGGTAAGCATTGTAAATAATAAAAACAGAGAAATAAATCATGACCATGCACCTTTAAACTGAATGGTCCCGAGTTTGCGCCTAGTTGTGGTCATTCCTTCTCTTCAATTACAAAAATATACAAGCAAATAGCTTGCGAACTATACATGAAATTTTCTGTAAGAACGTGGGGGAATAAGCCGAGGCATACACCCACTTAAGTTCATTTGAAAAACCCACAATTCTTTTTCTTACAAATACTACTTTTGTTACATTAATTAAGCATATGTAATTATTTGCATTCAGTATTGTCAAAACCTTCAAAAACTGACTTTAAATCTAATTGATATTAAGACATTAAATATGTATATGCTAATTGAGCAACGAAATGCTAATGAAATCGGATGTTCAGACTATAGTTTTTTATGGAGTGGGTTATCATACCATTTTTTAAGAACGTATACTGATAAAACATTTAAATGTCTATCTTTTTGAATTTTCAAAAAAATGATACCAAGACCCACTCTATGGTAAAAAGCAAGTTTTCCTTCTTCAATTTTCAAGATGATCATGATGGCAAAGACCGAATTATGCTTGCGCAATACTACATTGACTTTGTTATTTAAATGGATTAAAACATGTGATTCCGTGGTGTAGGAGTTAGCGAGGAGTTCTTGGAACATAAATATGTCGAAGCAGGTGTTCAATTCCAATGAATCGTGTTGTAAAAAATGTTCATGTCTCTGTTTGAATTCGAAAAACTCATTTGACGTAAAGAAAGTAAAAATTGCATTATTATGAATTAAAAACACGCACTTAATCCTTCTATAGTTTTTTTTTAGTTAACTGCTAAATACGTTTCAATAATCTTTCTATAGTATATTTATTTTTTAAAATAAACATTTTACTTTGTTGAGGGGGTACAAATTATGGACTTTAAGACGAAAGATTGGAATTATTCTAATTACACGCACATAATAAATTCTCTGGAGATATGTATACACGTACCACGTATTATTCTAAACGCGTGGTTGTCATTTGAAACATACCAGTGATAGGATTGTGGCCACTTGCGGGCATATGCCTCGGCTTATTCCCCCAGGTTCTTTGGGGATAATAGTAAATTTTTAACGACACAGCAGTCTGGGTTGGGGCGGCGGAACTCGGGTATTACAATGAAGGAGGATTTCTCTTACATCTAGCTCAGAACTCTGGGTAATCTATTCTCAGAACTGGGGAGTATTTTGGATTTGTTCAGTGGTACATGAGAGATCAGCTTAATACTTTGGGTGGTACATATGTATATCCCTAGAGGTGTGATCCCCAGCTAATATAATTGTGTTTAACCAGGGGAGGAAAGTTAGAGTTAGGGTCGGAGCCCAAACTTTATTGCCTTCTTCATATGTGGCACGCACTCTTGGTGGGGTTTCAAAGAGATGTGTTCCCACCACAGTCACATGTGGAGGTGCTATCGCGCCATGCAGGTGCTCGGAAGGTCATCCTTGAAGGCGGATACTGTTTCCCAGGGTTGGTTCAATGGATCAAAAGGACAAAATTTAAAAAAAAATCACTGCTACCAGGTCTAAAATCAAAGTACTGAAGTACTAACCGGAGTTGATTTTATTGATTATCATTTATTTTAAAATCAGCGATATGTGATTTTGCATGGCAAGTAGTATCAGTAATCGAATTATTTCTGAGAAATTGCATGGATGCAGGCAAGATTGAACTCTAGTTTTGTTCAACCAAACGCTCGACTGTCTCCGTATATCTCCGACAAGCAAGAGAGACTCTCTGTTTTGTCGGATATTAACGGAGACAGCCGAGCGTCTGGTTGAACGAGACTAGTTCATTGAAGTCTGGCGTATGAATACATACGACTTCAAAAAATATCTAAACTGTTTGTACCATTTAAAATCTTACTATTTTCATGGTATTAATAAATAGGTTTTCTTGAAAAACAATGCTTCAGAATACATTGCATCTGAATTTATTGATTATTTTCAGGAACTAAGTGTTGTCAGCGGTATTGATTTGTGCTTAGGTCCAAACACTGTTTCACTTTCGGTTTGCCCGAGTAAGTGCATAGGAGAGTTGATTAAAATCAACTCCCAAAAATTGAAAGCATTGAGATAGTGAGCTACTATAAATATTATAATTTTTTTCTTAATATGCAACGGATAAATAGAGTCCCTTAACATGAGTAATAAGATTAATCCATTATTACTCAGAACCAACGAAACGGGACCCACGTTGTCTTTATTACAACGTTGTTTATAAAGTAAACTATTTTGGGGGGGGGGGGGCAAATTAAGTATAATTAAACATTATATTGAGTAATCTTTATTTGTATTAAATCAAAGTAGATGTATGGGGGTGGGATGGGAGAGGGGGGTCGTGTCAATCAAACACGAGATTTTCGACAACCTGACCTTGACGACAGCTATAACATTGATATGATATAACGGTGATCATGAAAGGCACAATCAGAAGCCTTTTTTAATAGAGTGAAACAATATAATATTATTGCATTTAATATTTAATGGGCTATTAACTTAATGTACGTTTACTATAATTTTTCATGTTAATTTTTATTTTGCAATGACATTTTTCCGTCATTTGAATAAAAAAAAAAATTTCATATGTACTTCGAATTTGTTAACCAGGCATCATTTTTTTATCGCATTTATTCATTCATTCGTTCATTCAGAACTAAAAACAAAAGTAGCATGATTGTTCAGATTATGTTTTTTATGATAATATCGTGTAAAAATCGCTGACATGCGGTCTGGTAAAATCTGTAATATTGATGATCATGGGTGCTTCTGTACATGTCTGAGCCGCCATCTGAAATATAGAAGCATTGAGACCTGTGATTATCATTGTCGGCGGAAGATTGACGTCCTATATCTGGGTTAGAACTGATAAATTAATATAGGGATATGTAACAAATTGAAAACATGTACTGAATATGATAATAATTATATATGTGATTGAAGGAAATTATCGTTATTTGTTTACATAAATACAATTAAATAAAAGTTGTAATAAAACTTTCTAGCAGTGAGCGATTAGTGCGTAACTACATGTACGAGTATTTAATGGGTGAGTCTAGTGCTGTCGCTATCAGGTATATTAAAGAAATTGGATCCAAATCTACTTATTACAATGTAAGATATAATACGTCTATCTTTATATGTTTGCCTCAGTTTAAAATGCAATGACGTCCTTGGAAATAACGCGTCGTGCGATGCCTTCTTTATTGTTGGCAATATGGCAAACGAAACGTCTTATCTTCATATTGTAAAAAAAAAATACTATAAACTATTGAGTCCTCGACAAAACTAAACTTATCATGATAATTATTAGTCCCCTACCGGTTTTCACCGGAGGGGACTATAGCTTTCCTCTGCGTCCGTCAGTCCGTCTGTCTGTCCGTCCGTCAGTCCGTCTGTCTGTCTGTCCGTCCGTCAGTCAGTCCGTCTGTCTGTCTGTCCGTCTGTCTGTCCCACTTCAGTTTTCCACACTTTATGCGTTTGAGGAATAATATGAAATTTGCTGAACAGCTTCAAAATGTCAAACTACAGATCAAGTTTACACTTTTGTAGCGTCTGGTTGACATATTTTCGAGAAATTTAATTCTTATATTCCAATTTTTTAATGTTCGGGTTCGATATTCTGCATAACAGTGCATTGGTTTTACAATTTCCACAAACCGGTAGGGGACGTGTATTGCTTATGCAATACTCTCAGAATGCTTGTTGAAAGCATGGTACGTTTTAATCCACAAATTTTCTTAAGTACATGAAAAACAGATTTTGGGAATTTGAAGCACGTTTTTTTTGCTGTAGAATTTGATATAACATTACAATTTTTTCTTATTATACATGACAGGGTACATGTACCTTAAATCCTCTATCATTGCAAGCGATGAAAAACCCGGCCAAATATTCTCCATTTGGTGTAAATGTTGAAATGGGTGTATACGCCTCTAAATGTGGGAGTTTGTTGTCACATATAGCTTTTATCTACATAGAAAGTAATGTGATGAGGAGTTCATCAATGATAATGTAAATTCTCTTCAATTGTTAGAGAGACTATTAAAATTATATTATAACTATGAACACAATTTTATTTTTTAATGCTTTCTTTGTTTGTGGATTTTTTTCATTTTCATTTGTTCTTACATTTTTAAGCTTTAGAAATTCATCATCCAAGACAATCTTGCTACTGTAATAAAAGTCTAATAAACCTGGGGAAGAATCCAAACGACATCAAACATACACAGACTCAAAAAAAGTATTTTACTGTATCGGGAAACAAGAAAAAGGGACGGCGGTCTTGAATGGTAATTTAATTTTTCCTTCTGAAAATACATAGCATACATACGAAGTTGATGTGCAAATAACTTACAGATAGGCCTTGAGACCAAGAACTTTTTGCCGTCGAGTTACACTTGTTGATGACGAAGGCCTCGGACGTCTGGTGTTTAGTTGTACCGGGACATAGCTCCGCCCTTCTGTCCTCTACGTGTAGATTCTCTGCGATGGACTCGATGACGCTGATCTTCCGGTGGTGGCATTCCAGTTTTACCAGTGGTTGTTGGGTAGTGGTAGGTTTCTGTGTAGTTTTAGGAGGAATCGTCGTGGTAACTGGTGCTATTTACATACAATGATCAAACATGTGACTTATCTGTTTAATTTTTCTTTATTTTCTTGTTCAAAACAATTGATTATAAAGAGTGATTTCGGGTTAGTTTATTAATAACTACTTGCATTGTATTATAATTCTTAGTACAGGTAATTTAACACAACAGAGAATAAATGCAATGTACATGCACCAGAGAGCACTAGGTAACATTTTATAAACATAACTAAATTTGTATAAAATAAATATTATTATGCCTATTTCTTATAGCTCACCCGGGTCACAGTGGCAGTTGTGACCACCAAACACGTCTTTGATGCATCTTGGCGTCTCTCCGCCCGCACAGTGGCAATGACTGTCTGTGTTGCATTCTTTGAAGGACAAATGTTACGTTATCTAATCAACATCTGTCTACAGAAATTTGATTAAAAATTAGACGTGATCATTCATAATTGAAAAAATGCTGATTTTTAGTTACATGTAGCTTACCCCCGCATTGGCATTTATAGAAAATCCAAAAATGCGAACAGTATGGATGTGGGCAATTCAGATGACTGCAACTACTTTCGTCTACACAATGGCCTAGAAATTAGATATTTATATGTTGGCACAATAGGGATTTTGGACAGGTTGATTTTTTTATGTAAAAAAAAAGATTAATGTAATGATTACATGTAAAGATGTGCAATTGACATTATGGAAAGTTATATGATAGTGTGAAGTAGCCAATTTGAATATGTAAGACGGACAGTGTTGTCGTCAACGTCTCTCAGAGAGAGAGAGAGAGAGAGAGAGAGAGAGAGAGAGAGAGAGAGAGAGAGAGAGAGAGACTTACAATAGCATTCTTTTCTAAATGGGTCGAAAGCAGCTACGTTATTGTTTGTGCAGCTGTAGTCATGGCAGCTGTTATCATCATGGTCAGCTGTAAAATAATCATCACAATTCAGACAAGATAATATTTTATTTGAACCCAAAAACTTGCTTAAGGTAACCATGAAGCTTACTTGTATATTTCCCTAAATTAAATACCAAGAAATTCCACTTCCATGATTTTTGTAGAAAATTTGGTCCTTTCAAATTTAGAAGTCTATGCTAAAATAAATGGTCAGCGTTAACCCCCTTAATTCCAAGGATAGATTTCCAGGAAACTAAGCAGGTGTATTAATCAATCAATCAATACTAGAAATTCCGATTTCATTATTTTTCCGCAAGTTTTGACATTTTGGAATGTGGAATTTTGTTGTTAAAGACAAAAGTTTAGAAGTGAATATTTGCGGAAAGTTTCGATGCGATAGTTTTTCCGGGAATTAATCAGTACCAAGCTATTCATAATGTGAGAAGTGGAGCTTTTTTTTATCGCCTCCTTACGATGTAAGCTAATTTTCAATACACAACAATTTATCTTAATCATAATACTATTTGTGGATTTGTACGAATTCCTGAAATCAATACCAAATATGGCGAAAATATGGCGATGTTTATCTGTACACAAACAAATTATATCCTACTTTTTCCTGAATTTTAAAGTTCCATGCCTTCTTACCTTATATTTGCCGGGTTTTTTTCTCTGTTTGCTCCATATGTGTTTTAAAGAATTATTACAACTGCAGTTTAAATATAAGATATATAGTTTTTCACCAGATTTTTTAGGGCTACTTGGATGGTAGAACAAACTCTTAAACGAACTTTTTTTCGTCTTATTTTTATCTTTAACCCATCATGTTATATATCTATTTTTTAATGCAAATAATTAAAATAAAAGTACCTGCTACAAGACTCAGAAAGACAAGGAGGCAGTATACGATCATTCTCAATGTGGACTATAGACACAACAGTTTGTTAATGAGCGCTGATACTACATTATGGTAATACTGATCCCTTATCTGTGGGTCCTCTCATTTCATTACACTCATACACGAAACTATTTATCATGGCAAACATTTGGTTATAATTTTTCTGGCCATTCGCCAAATATAAAATAAAACATGGGACTTTTACTTTTGTTTAGAATTTAACTCTGAGAATTCATTAGCTTTATTGAACTAGTTTATTATGAAAGCTTAAATTTCTAAAAGGAACTCTCTTGAATACCATCAACAAACTTTTCGTTCTATATGATTTATGCACCTAAGATCTTTTCTTTAAGAATATACGACTTAAAATAACTCAATTTCGACATGAATATGTACGCTTACAGGCGCTTGATTCTGTTCTGAACTTTGTTACAGAATTAAACGCCAGTGAAACGTACACATTTATGACACCTTATTGTTTACCCTATGCAGAAATAATAACACAATAATGTACATGTATCTAAATCCGAATTAAGTGGAATGCCTCCTTAATCCATGACTTGCAATCATTTAGAGACAATGCAAATAAAAGTTTGTTTTCACGACACATGTATGCACATGTACATCTCTGCATTGTACCATACTAGTATAGAATTCAAACAAATCACCTTGGCTGACACTTTGGTTAAAACATATAAAACAATTCCAACCACTTATTGTAAGTTAAAGATTTTAAATTTTATTTTCCCACAGGACTTGCAGGTATAGTCAGATTCTTCGGAATCAGTGATCCCAAGGGACTACTGAGCGCTCCAAAGGGCCCCACTGTGACCCCATATTTTCCTGAAAGTGAACTGATGCCTTTCGCTTGTGTTATCCAGTCATCCGTATCCGGGCCCTGTGCATTCATTTGCCAAGTCCAGCCACCTAACACAATAAAAAAAAAACGATTAAAAAAACGAAAACAAGTGCCAAGGAATTCGTAAAATTGGTTTTTATTTTCCCTCTTTTGACTTGGGATAGCTAAAAGTAAATACGGTTTTAATTAACTTTATTTTATAGTTTTAAAAATATACGACCAAATGATACTGCATGAAGGTAAAACGTTGACTTCCCTGGATAATCATCACAACCTACCAGAATAGCCATTGGAATACAGGTGATTGAACTGTTTCACAATGTCCCATTTGGAGTGCGGTCGCCCTCGCACCTGGTTAAATCCAGCGATGACAAGGGGTCGGGGAGGGAGATGGTCCCCTCCCATATGGTACTCTGTGTAATAGTGCTGTATTAAGGGGAAAGGAGTTATTTGTATTTTAAGGATGTTGGATGGTCTACAAATAACACATCAGGTTTACCTTTAAATTTTAATTATGATTTTTTGTTGCAAAAAATTATTACCAAGTGAAACAAATTCAGATATTCTAGCCTTAATTTTTTTGTTCATTAATTATCATTTAGATATTCCAGCATTAAAATGTTTCTTTTAAATATTTATAAAGAGCTCATCTTAACAAGGAGAACAATATAATCCAAAATTGACCACCACAGAAAATAAAGCTCCCAGTTTAACTGAGTAATTTCGATCCTAGATTTTACTCAAATATAATATGATTTGTTAATATTTCTTTATTGATCAAATGTATATTAATAATTTAATTTACTGGGCACGTCATCTATGATATAAAAGCACGGTGAGAAACTGTAGTCTGATAAAGAAATTACTAACGTTAAATGGAGCCCAATCGTCATATCTGCCTTCACTTTTAATATCAAATGAATACGTAGACCAGAAACTTAGGTAGCCCTGCAAGAAATATATATATCTATTTGTTTTTGAAAAATAAAAAAAACCCTCTCTCCCTCTCTCTCTCATATTATGTTTTATGCGGCTTCAAATAATTAAATTATACTAGACTTTGACCCATGCGTGCCCGGGTTGACATTGCATAAATATGATATCGGACATTTACGATATAACTGTGTCTCGGGACAGGCCTTCACCACATTTGAAATGCCTCCCATATACTCGTAATGTAGCAAAAAAATTGCAGAATCACTCCGAAACGATTTTGGAGAAAATTAATGAATACGCGTTGAAAATAACTGTTTTGAGGTTGTTAATACATTTTATCTAAAAATTTTATTCATATTAATGAAGAATTCAACACTTTTTCACCAACGTTTTTCACTCGCTTCGAATTTACACACCATGTTGACATTCTGAACTCTCGGGACTTTTCATATTAAATGAACTGAGTGAGTCTAAGAGTTATATCCGGTATTTCTTTTGATGAACAGAATATATGACAAATTTTCAATGAAAATTTACATGTATTTGGAATATCGTTTCTGAGGTTGTCCATGCAAATGTGATATTGTGTAAACATAAACTACAACAGAGCCTTCTGTGATTTAGCGTGAATGTAATGCGCATGCGCACGATTGTAAAATCCAAAAAATCCAGACGATTTTCGGATTTTTAAAAGGAATTTTCGTTGATTATAAAATAGTGAAGCTTGATTGAAAAAAAAAAATAAAAACAAATCTTCAAGTACCAATAATGTTTAAAATATTTAAAACAAAAGACAGTACTCTTTCCGATTTCTCGGTATTAAAGCCTAAAAATTCGAGTCTATTATTTTAGTATAGTAGCATAGATACATAATTGATGAATGTGATCAAATTCTGAGTACAAAGTCAATGAAGAGGTGTTTGAGCGTTTAAAGCCCTTTACTTCGCATTTATATTGAGTTGTGAAAAATCCTTTTAACCGTCTATCCCCTCAGGAAATGCTATTTCCCGAAGGAGATGAATTTTTCCAAGAAATCATTATTATTTCCAAAACTCTTTAGTTCGTGCAATGAATAAAGAGAGAGACCAAATTTTAAGCTCTAAAATATCTTCTAAGCAGCTAAAACATTCTTTCGTTTCTCTGAAAAATATAAATTACATATAAAACAATTGAAAGCCAAATCTGACTTATGGTGTAAAATCAGATTTTGGCGTGTCGAGATATCGCAAGATGAATAAAGCAAACATGGCATAAATTTATAATGAAACAAATCACCGGTATTTCAAAAATGAAATTTTAACGGTATTAAACGAACAAAGTAATAGAATACAATCATTTTCAAAGTAGCAACGTTTTAATTGGTGAGATAAATAGAAATTTTCCGAGTTATGAAACTTTAAATTACATATACATGTATGTAATTTGTTCCCTTGCTTAAATGTCTTACAAAAAAACTGAAGTGTATGATTTTGTTTACGCTCATCAGTAAGAAAGTTGTCAGAAACAATTTATTTCTAAAACCAAAAAAAATCCAATGTAATTTTACATTTCTTTTAAAAATATGATGCTTTTTGTCTTTCTCGTAAACTGTTTAGTTTGAACTGAAAACAGATTACGAAAAAACAATAAGCATGTCTATTATATCAATGCAATCAATCATTGAAACAAAGGAAGAGCAATAACTTTTTTTCATATTCTTACGTCATCAGCGCCACCGGAAATGTTAAGGCAGTAGTCGTGGTAGAGGTTCTTACAATTCCATTGGAATGTATTGGTGATGATGTTGAAAGAGCTGGCAGTTATAAGAGGCTCTTTGTTTTGTGCTTTGTACAGTTTACGAATAGCAGAAGCTTGGAGATTAATAAATCTGTAAAGATGGGATAAGATAGGATAGAAGCAGAAGCTTGAAGATTAATGATGGAAATGGAATGGGATGGAAAATAATCAGTTTTAAAGAAGATCGGAAACGGGCATTGTCAGGATTTGAGCTGAATATTGGAAATTAAAGTGGATAAAATCGATAACTAGATGAATAAGATACTGAAAAATAAAAAAAATAAAAATTCAACGTATTTCACGCTTTATTACTAATACGTTTAAAATACAGATGGAATGCTCCTAGGTTATGTCAAATTCAAATTTGCTTTTTTTAAGTTTGTATTTGCTTTCAGCTTATAATACGTAAACGGAAACATTGCCTGGATTCTGTTTAATATAAAATACAGAATTGGGATCTCTGTATCTTGCTTTTAACTCCACGACTAACACCCACATTTTGTTTGACCATACCTTAAGTTTATAAATCATTCTTAACATGAAAAATGATAAATTTTATAATTTGTAAACGTTCAACTCATATCGTGACCATGCCCATTAACAAATAGAGTACAATTGCTGTTCATCAATATTTAGAACTTCAAACAGAGCAATCTAATGGTTCTTTTGTTAACATCGACATGGACAATAAATAGTTTGTGCTTATTTGACTTTCACATTCAATAATCTGATTGTTTAATTAATGTAATTTCATTTGACCTTGATTAAATGGAAAGCAAAACTCCAAAACCGAACGGCAAGACGGTGTAAGTTGTTAGTTTCCACATTTATGATCTGAATAAATTTTATTTTGTAGTAACTGTTACACCTACATCTTCTTTCTATACGAAAGTGACATTAATGTGCGCAAGATAGTAAAATTTACCTACTTTTACCTTAACACGCCATAAAAGAAGATACCAAATCTCAAGCATGCACATTGTGTTTTGCAAACAACGAATTTGGAGAGAAAAAAGTTCATACAATTATGTTTTCAGGAAAATACATATGCCTTTGAATTTCTTTTGGAGTATACAGCTCCTTGGCCCAACCGATGGCTCTACCCGAAGACTTGAGCTCCAGAAACGTGTTGTCCCAGCAGGGGTTCTTGTCCGTCACATTCCTCTTCATCACACCCTCCGGTTGATTAATAATGTCCCAGCCCGCCATCGCCGGCTCGTTCATTACAGCCGTCACCTTGCAAAACATTACCAAAGCAACTATAAGAAGCAATTACATATGCATACTACATTGTACATTCAAAACTCTTAACAAATAGCAATAAAAATGACAAACACTTAAATGAAGGTTAGACATAATTATAATGGATTGAAAGGAGGATAGGCTAAATTCACTAAATTCATTTTTTTTAAATCACGAAACAATGATATGGAGTTTGTACGTGTAACGATTGCAGATCGTTTCGTTGTCGGATTATTACACCGAATTTTAATAATAATTTACAAAATTCTTTGAGGCAATAAAACAAAGCCAAAAGAAAAGTATCCTAATAAATGTGTGTGTTCTTTATATTCTTAGATAAAAAGTTGTGCATCGTTATTGCTGAGTTAACTGGGAAAAGCATTTTATTTGTTGTTGTTGTTGTTTTTTATGTTGTTGTGGTGAGTGTTTGTGTGTATAACGACGTTATTTTAAGTAGGATATTAAATAAACTATCCATCAAAAGTTTAATAATTGTGACCATATAGTAAAATATAATAATAATGTAGGGGTACCATACGGCTTTCCATAAAACACCTTTTTCCTCGTATCGTCTGATGAAATGCCGACTGACGCCCGAATAATCCCATTTTTTGCCTTAAAAACCGTTTGTGTTTTTTTGGAAATGTGACTGGGATTTATTTATAAAGCAGCATGGTCAAGATTTTGGTCAAATTCTATTTTTATGTTTTTATTATGAACAATGCTTTAGAAATGCGTTTCTAATGATCAAATAAAATTTGAGAGTCATTCGATACAAGATACAAGACTCACAATTCGTTGGCTCGTGTCCTGTTTTTGTTTACATAGGTTCCATACACCACTAAAAAAATCGTTTCCCAGCTTATTTGTCTATTTTTTTTATTTTATTTTAAGCATAGATAAACAGTTCCTAACGTTTAACACATTCGTAAAAGGTTTAAAACTGAAAATTTTCACTTCAAAGTTCAGAATATAAACAAACGCTTTGTTTACATGGCGAAGAATTTCAAGCTGTGTAACTCGCTAATGTTGCTCAACAAATGACACTCAACTTTCGGTTGCCAATTAAAAACGCCTTTCTGAAGAATTGTAAATATTAAAATCGGGAAAATAGTTTTTGACGAAAATCGTGACCATTCCCCTTTAATAATTGCATTTTTCAGTTAACAGTAATAAAGACTTATCAAGTACTCTCAACGTCCGGCTCTCTTACGTAATTTTTTAAATACTAAAAGAAGTACAAATGCATCATATAAAGAATTCCCACACGTCTTAGCCAAAAAGTATGACTAGTATCTGCAGTGAAACAGCGACAAATTACGAACAATGCTATCAACATGCAATCTGAAGATCTACTCGTTATGTCACACGCCTTATATTTTGAGGCAGCTGGCAATAGGAATGAATAAGAATAATTATTGCATCTCTCAAATAACATGCAAAAGTCATAACTGAGCATTCTCTATCGTAATGGATAGGACAATTATCAAAGAATTAGAGGAAGGGTTTCGTCTGTTTGGGAGCGCCAACGTTCAAGTATACAAAAACTAGTCTCTTACTATTGGAGTGAGCGCTGTGAGAATGTAACTCTGTAGGTTGACTTCATCTTTAATTAAGCCGTGAAGTCTTTCATTAATGACAGGCGTAACATAGGCTCCATTCCAGAGACATATGAACACGAAAATCTGGTTCATGTGAGCGAATTTCAGATATTCCATCAACTCTGGAATCAAGGATTGCTGAAGGTCGGTTCCAATCACAGTACCACCCGGACCAAACATCGGAGTCCCCTGACCCTCGATGTGCAGGAACAATCCTAGGAAATGAGAAGGGCGCCATTTATAAGGTGTAATGTTAAGTTCATTTGTCGCTTCACAGAAAATTAAACAAAACCTAGACGAGCTCCAAAATAAGATTGAAGTCTAAGTCTGAGATAAACAATAAACTCCAGTTCGATTTTTGCTTTTGAAGCGTTGACAAAATATCCGTGTGAAATAAAAATGTTTTGATATTGTTTATTTACAGTTTGGAGATTTATTGCTTTCGTACGGTTCTTTTTCTTCAGTCTCGTCTCTTAATGGCTAAACAGAATTGTACAAAACTCTAGGATATGATATGCCTGCATTTCTAGTTGTTCACCCATTTATAAATTTGAGGTTGGTGATCAACCATATATTTTTGGGGGGGGGGGGGGGGTGGGGGTCAAAGGGGGGTGGGTCTAACATTGAAACATATGGGAAAAATTTGACAACAAGCATACTTATTGAATTTCCACCCGCAGCTTTAAGTGTGGTGAGGTAGGTCTGGAGAGGTATCATCGAAATTGTAAAATAAAGTCGATTTCCGAAGTCACCAGTGGCATAATTAAACCAGGCCTGATTGGCGCCGACAAGGAATGTTGGCTGTTCATCATTGCAAAGGAACTGCGAGTTCTTCTTGCACACGGCTAGAATTCCTTCAGTACACACGAAATGAAAAGAAAGTTAAAAAGTTAAAAACATATACAATATAAAAAGAACTAAACAAAATGCAACAAAACTGTAACCCTTTCCACCCTGGAACAAACAAAGCGTTCGAAAAAGAGACATGACATACTAACAACAAGTAACTTGTTTGGTTTTTTTTTAAATGAAATAGAATAATTTTTTTTAAATTATGATGAAAAGAAAATATTAGTAAACAACAGAAAAAAGACCAGGAAATGTCAACGAATCAGCTTAATAAACATAATAGAAAAATAAAAGCAAAACGACATAATGCAAAATACACATCCATGCATGTAGATCAAATAAATTTTAAATTATCACTATTTATCAAATAATTTACACATACTTTACTTTGTTTAATAACTAGCACAATCAATCGTTTTAATACTTATGCATTTTTATCAAATGCAGTACAAAACCTTCCAATAAATTTAGTTTTATTATGTGTTTGTGTTCAAGTTTGCGGTTTGAGAAAAAACAAAAAAATCTTCAACAAAAAAGGAGAAAAGTCCAAAAAAGTCTAAACCGCACACACATACATACATACCTTCACATGGTTCTAAGCAGAAAAACAGCGAAATAGCAGCTAAAAACACCAGTGTCTGAAGAAAAAAACCGCAATCAATATAATTTATACCTTATTGTCTTTGAATTTCAATTGATGCTTGCATTTATGTTTAAGTGTTAAAAAAATACATTGTAATATGAAATAACAAAAAATTGTTTCATTACAATAAATTAAAGTAGGCAGCAATTTAAAAGCCACACTACAACTATATATTTTTGATACATATTATACTCTGTTCTAAATATCTGCTTTCTGCCTTATCGATTTCAATTTTAATTAATTTCAATTTAAATTAATTGAGGAGTATATTCGTTTTCATTAAAAATCGCCAAAGAGTGACGTAAACAATAACTAGGGGAAGTCTATAAAACTATAAAAAAAAAAAGTCTATAAAAAAAAAGTATATGTGTTAATATTCTTCAAAACTTTTTGAAAGTTAAATGAATGCTGATTTAAAATCTATTTATTGGAGTGTATGTAGTTTTAGTTTGGTTAATTCTATGTAACATGGTCAGTAATATTAATATTACATGTACTACATTAATATCATAAAAGTTAAACTCCAAAGAATAAGATAGGGGTTATTCACGAGAGAGAGAAAGAGAGAGAGAGAGCATTCAATTTCTTTTTCACTACTAGATTATAAAAATTCAACGGGAACATTCGTGAAGACAAAGAGAGTTATAATAGCTTTATTCTTTGATAAATTACCACACATACAGAAATCTATTTTTATTTTGAAAGGTTTTTTTTTTTCATTGAAACTGTCAAAAATAATTAAATATACAAGCTATCACTTCTGAGGATTTACGCCATCTTAGTCGTATTTTAGGCATTATGTAACCGAAGAGCCAATGATTCACATTCCACGTTAGGTTTACTTTGAATTAACGTATAAATAACTCTTACTCATTCATCTTAGTTTTAACATTTAACATGTTTCTAAGACAAGAAGCGATAACAAAATATTCTCAATCACACGGGGGGAAAAACGAAAAAAAAAAGGATTTATGCGGCTTTTACTCTCATGATGCCTAAGTAAAAGAACACATTAATCAGTTGTTAAATTTAACGTACCATTTCTTCAGAACAAAGTCCTATGACCTCTCGCCCTTTTTGTAAACGGCTTGTAAGTTATCTTGATAAGGCTAAACGGATAATGGTCAAATATCTTTAAGTAATATTGTACGTTAAAGTGTTCTCTGTTTACAAGATCGTGTATTATACATATATTTATTAAAAACAAAAATTTTAAAAATCGGCGTTGTTTAAAAGACATACATGTAACTAAATGTATTTCTGTTATTGAGTGCACTTTGCCCCCAAATAATAGTGCATGGACCTTGGGTTATATAGTATATATTACTTGTATACCGAGTTCCTGTACCAAGCAACGATAGAGATATTGATAGACCGAAATCGCTCAATTGGCTGAATTATTAGTCTGTTTCATAGCCTCCATTTTTCGATCCGTCGGTTTTGTGATGAATGTATGCATGTATGATGGTGATTGCAAGTTGGATGGAAAAGTTGCATCATATATGGCAATCTAATACATGTAGCAGAGAAAATCAAATTTTCTTTCAACATTGTTTACTTCATTCGGATCCCGTGTAAAAGTGGTTACTTGTTTGATTGTTCTCCAAGCTGATTTATTAGCTTGTTGTTTAGCAAATCCTGGTCACGTAATCCTTTTGTTAAACTGCATGTACTCGTATTTCACGTTTGTAAGACCATAGCAAATTGCTGTATTTTGGAAGAAAACACAAATCGAACAGAACAGAAACACAATAAAGATCGTTTGCTACCGGTATTTTTCATTTAATATTAGTTTATCATTTTATTGTTGTCTATATTTATTTGGAGATTAATTATCAACACATATTCCTCTTTATATAGAACTGTGATAGGAAAACCTATTCATAATATCACTTGTCAAGTAAAATGAGTATGATGTCCTTTCTGATATTATTTATTTTATGAAATAAAATATACAATTTAATATTTTGCAAAGAAGTGTATATCTGTGACTTTTTTGTGCATTAAAAACGTTTTTCTAACCTAAATATTGTAGGGGTAATTTAAAAAACAAAGAGAAATCTATAGGTTTCAATAAAATTTATTTTCATAAATTACTTTCATCTTAATATACAAAACGTTTTTTCGACACTGCATTTCTGATTAAGTATGAGTAGAGTGTGAGTTTTAACTAAAAATAAATATATATTTTTTTTTAAAGAAAAAAAAACCCACAAGCACTCATTGGTTAGGAAAGATGAATTTTGGAATGTTTATTTGATATAATGGTGATATTCTACAGGTGCAAACCATACCGTGGAACAAATATTCGCAAGACAGTGCAAGAAATTTTTAATACAAAGACTTATTAATCTATAATGCTAACTGAATTCATTTGTTTATTCGCGTGATTTAGATTTATCTTATTCGCGTGTTCAAATCTAGCTGTAAATGGTTGTGTTTTGAATATCAAATCTACAGCGATTATTAATTTGCAATTTTTGGAAGTTCAGTAATGTTACTGGCATGTAACTCTGTTTCTAAGCTTTTTTTTTGGTGACGTTTTCTGTAGTTTGTTAAATATGATAATTAAACAAAAAGGGACAAAAGAAAAACAACAAGCCTAGGAATCGTGGTGAAATCATGAAATTTCAAATCAGACTAACACAATATTGATAATATAATATAATTGATCAACTATACAACTGATTTTTTGATCTCATTTACAAACGAAGTAAAAATAAAAAAAACAAGCCAGAGTTGCACGGTAATCCACTAAAGGCAGCTGGTCCTGCTCTTTGAACGTAGAACCATTTTAACAAGACCTTTGACTTTCGATTGAACGTAGCTATCTATTTCTTGCGTCAACACAAGTTAAAAATGACGCAGTTTCAAGCAAAATATGCACCGATTGCGTAGTCTTAGTTCAAAAGCTAGACAAATCTTGTTGATTTCAAAGAGCCATGGCTGAATGGCCAGCAGTGAAATAGACAGGCCTACGCCACACCACTACGTAAAGTCAAAGCTCTTGTTAAAATTGTTCTATTTGTTTAATCAGCTAAGAGAGCGGGATGGACCTGGCCATATTTAGGCTATATTTATCTCCCATTAACTAAGAGCTCTGTTTAAAGATACAAAAAAAAAATGGTCAAAAGTTATTATTTTCCGATTTTTTTTCTTCTAAATATTAATGGTTTTGATAACTGCGAAAAATATCACATTAAAAATTTGACATAGGATCTGATGGTTAGTTTGTTGACTAGCTAGCCATTATCTAGTAAATGAAAGGTGCATACAAGTTTATGAAACTCAAGATATAAATAATTTAATGTTTCAATGGTACTTCATACACAATAATATCATTTTAAAGAGGAGATCAAGAAATAATATGCGGGTTAAGTATTAAACCAGGAGACAAAACCAGATGTCTCCCTTTACTAATCACACCCATGATGCATTTTTGTGTTCCCATACAGATTTTTTTTTAACTTTGAATATTTCTATCTTTGAAGGGAGACTGGTTCTGATAATGTAAATTAGTTAAATGTTTATAACTTACTAAGATAATTGGTTTGTAAGAAAAATTATTTGATACTGTGATGAACACGATATCGGACAAAGCAGCCTAATCCCGGTGATCGTTAATTAAAAAAATCAGAAAGAACATACCTTATCTAACAGATAAAATATTTGTTTTACGCATCGTAATCTTTAAATAAGCTGTCCTAAAACTCAATTATACTTTATATATATATATATATATATATATATATATATATATATATATATATATATATATATATGAGTATGTAATCAAATGACGCGCACATACGTGTATTCAGCCTGAGACCAGCACATAGACCAAGGACTTGGTGTGACACGAATTTTCAAGAGAATTGTTTGGTGCTGCTGTAAATAAACCCAAACATGCCAATAATATACTGATTTTGTAGGTAAATTATTGTAAAATGATTGGAAGATGTTTGCCCTTCCCCATTGCGTTTCGCCTAAAAGCAAAAATAATTGCAATTTACGGAAAATGTACTTTACGGAATTCGATGTTAGATACCTAAATGTTAAATGTTATTATTTAACTATAGGGTGAACTTTAATTGCAGAAACAAGAGTCGTTGCGTTGAACATGACATCCCATTGAACGTTTCTCAACATTTTCTGTGATTCTCTTGCATTTACATGTATAAGTAAACTATTAGCAACTTGAAATTTTTTGTTAAAAAAAGTAGTTTATATATCCACAGTACACGTTCTATGAACTCATATGGTTTAACAAAAAGATTAATACATGTACTAGTATATATTACATTAACATTTTAGATAGTTCTGATAATTAAAAACAAATGAAGCCATCGTTTTAAAATGGATCAACAGAACAATAATAATTTTGCTTTTTTTAATGACACTCTAGAAAAATCCTCTCACTCTGATTATAATTCACCGACTTGTGACAGTTGGGCATCTTTAAGATCCCCCATGAGCTTTCACGCACTTTGGATTTACGTTTTAATACAATTAAGAGGCCTGTGGATGAAGATATTTTAGGTCACGTACAGAGTTCATGTTTTATTGAAAATTCAACATTAAGATAAAAGAGTATCTTATTCTTTAATACAGAGTATTTGTTACGATTTCATAAACATGCACCTTGGGGCGAACTCAAATATTTTGTCAAATGTTTACAAATTTGTCAACCATGACAAGCATTTAGTTGTGTCAATGATTTCATTAAAAATTTCCGTATGATTTCATATGATAACGCAGTGAAAGCCTTTAGTTATCAGCCCTCTTTTCATTAAAACATTAAAGTTGTACTTAAAGGGACATGGTCACGTTTTTGGTGAAATTTTATTTTTCTATTTTTAACCGGGTTTTTCAACGGAAAAATCCGGTTATTAAAATGGTGAAAATGGCGGGCGGCTGCCAAATAGGTACCCACATTGTACGGATAACTCCTCCTACAGTTTTCAAGATAGGAAATTGTTCTTTTGCTGATCAATTGTACATATATCAGAGGTGTGCATATTGCTAGGATTTTGATTTCTGATAAAATATGAAAAAATACCAGCTTTTGAACATAGTCATTTTTTGGCAAAATATTGCATATAGGGTACATGTACCGTCATTTTACAGATAACTCCTCCTACAGTTTTCAAGATAGGATATTGTTCTTTTGTTGATCAATTGTACATATTAAAGGTGTGCGTATTGCAAGGGTTTTGATTTCTGATAATTTATGAAAAAAATACCAGCTTTTGAACTTATTCATTTTTTGGTAATTTAAAAATACTGCATATATGGTACCCTTATTGTACGGATAATTCCTCCTACAGTTCTCAAGACAGGAAGTTGTTCATTTGCAGATCGATTGTACATATATCAGAGTGCATATTGCTAGGGTTTTGATTTCTGATAATTTTTTGAATAAAAAAATACCAGCTTTTGAACTTAGTCATTTTTTTGGCAAAATTTTGCATATACATGTAGGTTACTCCATTTCACTAGGTACGGTAGGTAGTGATTATCAATTCAGGGTTGCATGGATTATGGATATAGTTCACATAAGAGAAAATCTGGTTTGCTGTCACATGACAGCTTTTCACTTGTTTATTGTTTACAATGCTTTTGAAATGCATTTCTAATGATCATGCAACGAAAATTTGAATATCCGTCAAAGAGTTATTAGCAAGCTACAGTGCTCCCAAATCTTTCTAAAGTAAACAAGGCTCGTGTCCTGTTTTTAATTTGTAAACACTAGACTTTGACCCGGGTTGACATTACATATGGTATCGGACATTTACGAAATAGATAAATCTACACACCGTATAGTTGACATTGACATAACGAAGCTGTAAGCCTACAATAATGCTATTAATTTCACTTCACTCTTCTTAGGTAGAATAATCTAGTAACTGTGTCTCGGGACAGACCTTCACCCAGTAAAAATGCCTCCCATATACCTGTAATGTTGCCAATAATTGCAGAATCGCTCCGAAAAGATTTTGGAAAAAATTAATGAGGCTGCATTGAATATAAAAGTAAAATTATTTAAAACAACCCATTTTGAGGCAGGAAATACCTTTCATTCAAAAATTTAATCCATTTTAATGAAGAATTCAACACTTTTTTCACCAACGTTTTTTATTTGCTTCTTATTTACACACCATGTTGACATTCGGAACTCTCGGGAACTTTCACATTAAATGCACTGAGTTAGAGTTATCTCCCGTATTTCCTTTGATGAATTGAATATACGACAAATTTTCAATGAAAATTTACATGTATTTGTAATATTGTTTCTGAGTTCATTCATGCAAATGTGATATTGTGGAAAACATAAACTAAAGAGCCTCCCGTGATTTAGCGTGAATGTAATGCGCATGCGCAAGATTGTAAAATCCAGATGATTTCCGGATTTTTTAAAGGAATTTTCGTTGATTATTAATAAGCGAAGCTTTTAAATTCTTCAGAAAATATAAAAACAAATAAGTCATCCTCAAGTACCAATGGTGTTTAAAATATATAAAACAAAAGACAGACGTACTCTTCCGATTTCTCGGTATTAAAGCCCAAAAATTCGAGTCTATTATTTTAATATAGAAGTATAGATTGGTTCATTAAACCGGTAAAAGTTCTATTTCAAGCTTGCTTCCTTCTCTCTCTCTCTCTCTCTCTCTCTCTCTCTCTCTCTCTCTCTCTCTCTCTCTCTCTCTCTCTCTCTCTCTCTCTCTCTCTCTCTCTCTCTCAATTCGTTTTAAGCACGAATAAATAGTTCAAAGTGTTTATCACAATCATTTAAGATCTTAAACTTGAACTTTTACAACAAATTTAAAACGTAAACAAAAAGTTAGTATACATGGCAGGGAATTGTGAGCTTTGTATCTCGCTTAAAACACAAAAATTTTGGTTGACTATTAGAAATGCCTTACTGAAGCATTGTAAACATTAAAAACCGAAATAATAATTTTGACAAGAATCTTGACCATTCCCCTCAATAATAACCATGGCCCATTCGCATATTTAAACTTTTTAAATCATGAAATACTGGCCTTTCTTTCGCTCTTTAACAGAACGTTATCTGCTAACTAAAGGCTTTAACTTAATCTAATTAATTTTAATTCGACAAATATTCCTTCAAAGCAGATTGATTTAACCATAATTGCTACAGTAACTAGACTTTTGATACAATGTGCAGATTTTTTTTCAAGCGTAGCTAGCCCGTGTAATTTTTTGAATTAAATCCATCCACTTAAATTGCTGCCCCGATTCAAAAAAACTTCTCCGATATATAAGAGAATATCGATTCCGCACCTAAAAAAATCCATTATCATAATGTTTTTGTGACGTCACAATAATAACTGTTTTTAAACTTTAAATTGTAAAATCTTTTTTATTCCCATTCATAAAGATATCATAGACTTTCACTATAACTTATCTATAACTGCATCAAAAACATACTCTGTGACAGCAATGTTGAAAAAGTAGCTATAAGAATGAAAAATAATCCGAAAGTCAATTCAATAAGCACTTTAACCCCTTTGATTACTCTGTGTCACAACACAAAAAAGCAAGCGATTTTGAAATAGGGTAAGAACTAGCATTTGATTATCCATGACATCATAAAATAATTAATTTTGATAATCGATTTGCCAGTTACGAGTCGTTGCACATACATGTATTGATAATAATTTGACAGCTAGGAGTTGGAGAGTCGAATTTTTTCAGAAAGTTTTGAAAGTCTATTAAAACGTTCTTTAATGCTTTTGCGAAAACGATTACTCATCAAGACAAATATCCAAAATATACTTTGATTAATAATGATATTGACAAAGTCAAACACTGTTTGACAAATTGAATCCGTTTCATCGGAAATTAGAAGGTGATCAAAAAGATATTCGTGCATGTAAATGCCGAACAGAAATGTTTGTAGTATATGATTGAAAAGGTAAAGACACAATATAATGAGTACAAACTTCGTAGCCTTTGTTATCTGAGAATTTCTTTTCGAATTCTTTGTTTGGTTTTGTGTTTGAAGTCTGCTTTTGCGTAAACGGTGAACGAGCAAAATTGTTGCAATGGTCAAAAGAATACATGGAAACACATACAAAATTGCTTGTTTTATCATGTCGTTAATAAAATACGATCTTGAAGAAGACAAGTCGCTATCATTATTGAAAAAATATATAAAACAAGAATGGTATATTCCCGGTTCAATAAAAATTTCTGCATCGAAAGAATTCAGTGCCGTCCACGTGTAGACTTGCAGAAGAATTGAGGAACACAATATACAAATTTGTAAAAATGACGTTCTCTTCAGCGAAAACACACGGGCTGCCCTGAATGGATAAAAAACGACGAAACATCTCTGGATGCCAAGAGAGACCGTTGTCCAATTTCCACACGATATAGCAATGGTGTTAACAGACTCTGCTATGAAAAGAACACTACACCAATAATCCGGCGGCTTGTCTGTTTCGTTTCCCCACAAAATTAGGTACTCAGATTTCGTAAGACCTGCAAGGCAACTCACAGAAATCGACAAGGCAAGGCTGAACAACAAAATAGCTGTTGAGGAAATGCATTTCCGGTCTACTATTCCGTAAATAAGAGCGCAATTCGAGAGCAGAGTTAGCGTCACAATAACAAAATATACGTGTCCATCCACAAATGTTTTCCAACTCTTCGTATAATGGAAGATAAATTCAAGTGCAGTGTAATAATTGTAATATTCAGATTCATTCAGGTTACCGAAATGTCCAGTGTCATCGTAATAGTCCAAAGAATCGTTGTTCATATTATGTCTGAGAAGTCTTTCTATGCTACCCGTTTATCGTGATTGAGAACTCCGATCACTGCACCGTAACCGTTCTGTCTAACATGGCGGCAGGTACACAGAATATCACTTAGTTCATTAAAAGCATTGACCTATGCGAGTAAATTAGTTACAATTGTAAATTGACCTTTGTCGCGAACTTTGATGAACATAAAAATTACTGATTCAGTCACCCCGCATGACGTCAAATACATGTAATATGCATGAAATATTTATGATAACGATAATAAATTTGATCAAGCAGCCACGGGTGAAAGAGAGGGCCCTGCGGACCTCGAATCGAGTCTAAAGACGAATTATTTTGATATATTTCAAATTTTCACTTGACTGATTAAAATTGGAATTTCCCCTACGGTATTTAGCACTTCAGTTATCATGTATTTATATCAGCGGGCACGAACCTTGCAAACACCGACGGGTAATATTTGATTTTGATATTTATACGTCATCCATGAAATTCAATGGATGAAATTAGTATTTCTGTGATGTAGCGTAGCAAAGAAACATAGTTGTCAGCATTTTTTTCTCAGTGTGATGGTCTCGAATTTTAGCAAAAACGTTTGGGCGAAAGACGCCAAACCGATAATACTAATCAAAGTACGGAAGTACTGATTGGAATTGATTTTATGGATTATTATTTGGTTTAAAATCAACGATATATAATTTCGAATGGCAAATAGTTTCTTAGCTGTATTAGAATTACACGTTTTTTTTCTGATATCGATATGAATTTTGGGGGTTTTCCGACAAGAATTCCGATGAAACCCCAAAGGAATCATGTTGTGTAATATTTATAGATAGGATTAATTTCATCAAACCATGTATCAGTAATCGAAATATTTCTAAATATATAAAGATCCAAGCAATATTGAACTTTTCTCTCGTTCAACCAGACGCTCGGCTGTCTCCGTAAGTCTCAGAAAAGCAGAGAGACCATCTGCTGGTCGGAGATTTACGGAGACAGTCAAGCGTCTGGTTAAACGAGACTATAATGACCTCTGACATGGGAATTATTCCTATGCCAGAGTTCAATATAGTCTCGTATTCCGAATGCATAAAAACTACTGGAGCTGCATGCATATTATATTGCGCCTGGTGTTTTTTTACGGAAATAATATTTTTGTTAGTTTTTGCCAAAATGAATTAAAATTTGAATGTGTTCCTATGTTCAATTGTATTCATTTCATAGGTAGAACAATTAAACATAGCATGTCTTAAGTTAATGGTTCAGTCCTTTTTGACGATTATTAATCAAAATAAATATCCCTGTCAGTTTAATGCATTTGAAATCGATAAAAAAAATTCAAGATTTCTTTATTAACACATCATCTGTTTTGATGTGGAAAAACTCAAGAAGAGAAAAACAGTTGTCCTACGGAGAGAAAAATAACTGGAAATGTAGGGAAAGGAAGTACTCGGGACACCTCGTAAAATTTTTAACGTTATCATCCGGGGTACGTTCAAGTCGTTTGCAATGCAAACTCCACGTCTACAAGACTATTTTTAATCATGTATTGAAACCCGATAAGCAAAAGATTTTCATTCTTTTGAACATCCTTTGAGCCTCTAAGGTATTTATAAATATCAAATGATTTCAGAAAATAAGCTGCACAGATATCTTGGACTTCAGGTAATGTGATTAATCATTTTTATCCAATCAATGTGTCGCCGAGACATGCAATATTTATTATACTTCTTGTTAATATATAGTGGTAACGCTCAGAAAGAACTTCTTATTTACACCGTTTATTGAATTGACTATTATTCGAAAAACTGTTTGGAAGGAAGTCATTATAGAAAGTCGTTACGACGAAAGTAGACTTAAATTGAAGTTCGAATTATATCGACCGGTAAGTGTTACATTTGTCCACAGGGGCCAAGCCCGTTTTAACATTAATTTCAATGTAACCATAAATTATGAAATTAATGTTAAAACGGGCTTGGCGCCTGTGCATATGTCAGCATTCTTACCCTGAATCGTCCTGGTCCTATATTAATTTGATAATAATCATAATGAGACATAGTTTACATTTAATACCCATTTTCCAAAAGTTCATTGTACTGTACTGTCGCTGAATTATTCACTTTTAGTTTGTGCAAATGGAATTATTGTAAAAATGAAAAAATGCCCATCTGTAGCGGCTGTTGATCTTGTGTAGCGGTTTGAACTACTAATCTACTGTTAATCTTGCCTAATCGAAGATACTAGCCATCCGTACCTACGAAATGCGAGATAAAAAGATATTGAATCGACCCCCCCCCCCCCCCCTACCCTACCCCCCCCCCCAACCACCTTACCACCTTACACTTTTACATAGACACACAAGAAAGAAGGATGACCGATGCTTTGTCTTATCGTTTCTCAACGCTCATCCGAAAGTTGAGGTCATCCATAGGAAACGCATTGGCTGATTGCTAGAGGGGGTTAATAAATAAATTAAAAAAGATTTTAAGAAAATCGAAAAGAAAAACAAGCTAACAAATTCAAAAGCTTCTGACCCAGATCGGATCAAGAACTTTTGACTTTGTGAAGAGAGGAGCGGATCAGACAGCTTTGACTTTGTGAGGAAAGGAGCGGATCAGACAATTTTGACAGTGAGGAGAGGAGCAGATGAGACAGATTAGGAAGATAGTAATGTTTATTTAAACAATATTTCATTAAGCATCCAAAAACAGATGGGATAGCAGGCACTGTCTGAATAAATCCTCTCCTCTCTAGTATTGCTGCGGTTATTGTAAGACTTTTTCAATACGATTCGATAGAATCCAATAATTTAAAATCCTTCTTTTTAGGAAAAAAATAGAAACAGTCTGACAATGCACTTTTGATGACGTTATAAGAGTTTTACCGTTGGGACCAAGCCAGAAACAATAAACATGTATAAGAAAATAAGTTGAAATGTTAATGAGCAATCCTTTCTTAAAATTTATGTTTTTACTTTTATATCACTCATCCCGCGTGAAGAATTGTAAATCACCTACAGAGCTCCGGAAATCTAAAGATAACGAGAAACGTACATCATATATTACATGTATATGTGTATAAATCCTCATAAAAATCGATAATCCACGTCAAGTATATTTAAGAAAACCCAACATACGCTATAAATGAGTCTTATGATAATAATTAATGCTATATCGAAGAAAATAAAGTGTACCTCAAGGTTAAGTACAAAATTCCGTACATCGAATCACCGACTTCCTGTAGAAACTGGTAGATGGTTAGGCATTCCTCTAAATGAAAGATGTTGCACATTATGTAATAACAATCAAATAGCTGATGAAATGCACTTATTATTAGAATGTAATGCTCTTTCATGTATTAGACAAAAATACTTGGAACCTAGATTTTGTGAAAGACCAAACACTTTTAAATTATGTGAATTATTGTCTACTTTAAAACTTAAAAAAGTCAAAAAACTCTGTTTATTTATAAATGAAATTTTTGAATCAGTCTGTCCTCCTTGAACATTTGTACTTTTCTCTCATTTTTTCCCTCTAATTTGTGCTGTACATGTACCTCTGACTCTATACCTACATTTGTGTGTGTGTGTGTGTGTGTGTGTGTGTGTGTGTGTGTGTATATATATATATATATATATATATATATATATATATATATATATATATATATATATATATATATATATATATATATATATATATATATATATATATATATATATATATATATATATATATATATATATATATATATATATATATATATATATATATATACCTCATGTACCGTCATGTTGGCGGTTTGAGTGAAATAAATTGAATTGAATTAAGTACAAACGATTGTCGGAAGATTCTCAGCTTTTCTTGTAGCTGAGTCGGTCGTGTGCTTATTAGTCCCCTACCGGTTTCACCGGATGGGACTTTAGCTTTCCTCTGCGTCCGTCAGTCCGTCTGTCCGTCCGTCCGTCTGTCTGTCCGTCTGTCTGTCCCACTTCAGTTTTCCACACTTTTTTTCTTTATGCATTTGAGGAATAATATGAAACTTGCTGAACAGCTTCAAAATGTCAAACTACAGATCAAGTTTAATACACTTTTGTAGCGTCTGATTGACATATTTTCGAGAAAATTAATTTTTTATGTTCCAATTTTTTAGTGTTCGGGTTCGTTATCGGGTTCGGTGTGTAACTGAATAAACGTAGTCAGTATTAATATCGTGCGTTACTTGTACCATTCTTTTTCCTGTACCATTCCTTTTATCATTTCTAACAAACAAATAAATTCTATAAAATAGTGTCAAGCATTGTGTTGTAAATTTAATCGGCAGGGTTTTTTGTATTATTATTACAATCGGACGGGTTCGTTGTCGGGTTGGGCTGTTAAACTGTTTGGTTTGATTCGGGGTACAGAAGACGGTAAGAAATGATATTGTGCATAACAGTGCATTGTTTTCACAAAGTTTTACCAGCGAATAAAGAATAGACTTGGCGAAATTACAGGAGATGAAATAAAGAGTATTATTTTACCTATTTCCTTCTTAATTAATTTCTATATCAACTATATAGTTTTAATTTCCTCTGTTCTTTTATCTCTGATTAAAGCATGACATCTCGTTTACAATAGCTCTGAAATAGTTGTGTGCTTGGAAGCTTTCATAGAATAATTCAAACCGGTAGGGGACGTGTATTGCTTATGCAATACTCACAGAATGCTTGTTTTACTCGCACTTTAAGCGTCTGAAAATTGCCTCCCGAACGGCTACTCGCCAAAACAAACACCGAATTATTTGAGGCAATTATGGGGTCCTCTAAAGGGGCACAGGTATAATTTACCTGCGTCCACCTGGATTCCCCATATCAGTTAAGTAAGTAAGTAAATTATTTATTATAGTGACATGTGCATATTATGTACAATTGTGCCGTATGATACAAATTTTATAACAACTACTTGTACATGAATATTGGGCACCCGGCCCATTGGGCCTATAAGTCACCTTTGGTGATATTAACAATTATAGTTCATCACGCGTTATACAAGGTGTATGAATTATTAACATATTCGGGTTATGGTACATATTAAATTACAATGTTATATCAAAGCGAATATTCTCAAATGAATAAATTATCTCTAAAGAAATTGTCTCCGAATTCGGAATGCTTTTTAAAACGAATTTTGATAATTGTCTAGATTTATGGCTAAATATATAAGAAAAAAATGTATGTTTCTATAAATCATGTGATACGTATTTTTAAAGGGGCATCAATGATACAGTTTCCAGTAATTTTGTTAATTCTTTTACTTTTCAACAACATGTATGATATCATATGCTGTAATTTAGTACCTTTTTAGTCCCCTACCGGTTTTCACCGGAGGGGACTATAGCTTTCCTCTGCGTCCGTCAGTCCGTCTGTCCGTCTGTCTGTCCCACTTCAGTTTTCCACACTTTTTTTCTTTATGCGTTTGAGGAATTATATGAAATTTGCTGAACAGCTTCAAAATGTCAAACTACAGATCAAGTTTACACATTTGTAGCGTCTGATTGACATATTTTCGAGAAAATTAATTTTTTATGTTCCAATTTTTTAATGTTCGGGTTCGTTGTTCTGCATAACAGTGCATTGTTTTCACAATTTCCACAAACCGGTAGGGGACGTGTATTGCTTATGCAATACTCTCAGAATGCTTGTTTATGTAGGAAAGACTCAATTTTAAGTCCCAATGTGAAGGTTACCAATTAATTTAATTTTTTAATTATCCATGTATATTTTACAAATTTCTGTTACTTTGATGAACATATCAGAATCATCGCCGCTAATCATCAACCACTTCACCCCAGCCCAAACTATTTCATGTTAATATGCTCTCTCTCTCTCTCTCTCTCTCTCTCTCTCTCTCTCTCTCTCTCTCTCTCTCTCCTGGTATTTCCATGCATTCTCGTTATGTGTCTCTCTCCAAAACTAAATATCCTGTGTAACATTTAATTAATTTGAGCACTAAAAACCATAGGTTTATATGTTCAACAGAAACCTTTGTCCATGCCCTTTTTGTTCGTGTGGGTCAGTAGAAAACACTGATCATTACCTTTTGCATTGTCCAAAATATGCTACAATACGAAATATAACAATAAACACACTTTCAAATTCTACAGACCCTAACTTTCTACTCTACGGATCTAATTATCTAAGTATTGTAGAAAATGAACAAATTTTTTCACACCGTACAAAGATTAAATTTTATACTTGAGAGTAAAAGATTCAGCAATCATAATATCACGTAGAATGTTGTACAATAATAATACCTTTTTTCGGTTGCCTGTTTATCTTATTCCCACCACTTATATTTATATTTATGACAATAATTAATGGAAATCGGCATAAATCCTACGGTATCTCTATGATGTGTTAGCATGTATTGAGTTAAATTGTACTGAAAAAGTACACATAACTGGTGTAAGAAATAAAGCCACTTTTTCTTTTTTGTATGGATGTGTTTGAACATTAACACGTGATTATGTATACTAGATTTCTGTTCTGATGTTCAACCAACGAATATATTGTAATATTCTTTTCATGATATTTTATTTTGTTGACTTTTTTTTCATTACCTTATAAAATGTGTTTCCAACTTTGTCTTTTGACACATTTTCCTATTTTGTTCCTTGTACTTACATTTCATTTCACACCTCTCATTTCTGCAGTGTATGCAAGAGAGGGATTAATATAAGCCTTATGGCTTGTTTCCCGATCTTACAATTGTAATTATCATCATGTAAATGTATTTGAATCTATAATGAATAAATATTGTTTAAACTAAAAACCAACTTTACACGATAAGCACGGTGTATATGGAAGAGTTAACGGAATTTTGCTCTGTTTTATATATTTTACATTTCTAAAACTGTCCGAAATATCCAGCTCCTTGTCCGGAAATATTGTTTCAAATGAATACCATTCTCTGTGAAAGTTTATTTGTTTTGTTGGTAAATGAATTAAAAATTTTAGAAAAATAATGTGTAAAATTGTCTTAAGAAGAATAATATATATGGCATCGATCTGTACAGAAAAAATCACTCTCTAGCTAGTCTATTTTTGTTTAAAATATTTGTACATGTGAATTGAACTGACTAATAACTGTGCCTGGAATCAACCAGATATACCGTAAATATTAGTTTTCAGTTTAATATTGTAAAATAAAATTCAGAAAGAAGTTAAGATATACAAGTATAAAAAATCCATAAAAAGATTTTATGAATTAATGTCAAAAGAAATATCTTCTAAAGGGAATTTAATGCATTCCTATCTCTTACATTAAGATTTGAAACAAAGGCAAAACATTTTTTATTTTGATATTTTTTTGTCCATGATAATAAAGAATAGATTAAATTTCGATATGAACAAAATCAAAAATAATCTCCCAGATTTTGAAAATAATTTTCGCTCAAATTTTTCAATTATCAATAAATAATTTCATATTTTTATCCAATCTTTCTTTTAAAATAATTGTTTGCTTGTTAGCCTGCTAGAAAATTTTGGAGTAAGCGTCTACCTTTTTTTTTACATGTAGGTAAAAAAAGAATGTTAGATAATAAGTCAATAAGTAAATTAAATAGATATAATGCACTCAACAAGGAAAGGAATATATTAGTTTAAGAAATCATGTCTATTCCTCTTAACTTGTACAAAGAAATTTAAATAGAATAAGTCCAACATATGATGGAGGTAATAATCAACTTTTGTACAATCCAGGTAAATATAGGCATACTCTATACCTGTACCCCTTAGAGGGCTCCATAGTTGTCTAATTGGCGAGTAGCCGTTCGGGGAACACACCCTTCTCTGCAAAAAAACTTGCTAAACAATTAACATGTGGTTTTGATAACTTACTTTGAACTAAGGTTACGTTTTCTTTTTCACACTATAATTGAAACAAAGAAAAAAAATGTGAAGACAGGTGCCGGGGGGGGGGGGGGGGGGGGGGGGCAGGTTCGACCTTGCATTTGATAACTGTACACAGAACACTACATGTACAGATATTGTCCATTGCTTTGTACACTAGAATGATTTATGGGGTACAATGGTAGTATGTTATGTCAGAACTTCCGCCGTTTGATAAAAATTTGATTAATACGTTCACGAATAGTAATTTCAACCTTCCAAGTAGAAAAATGGCATTCCTGCATTTCTCAGAAGAAAACTAATACATCGTTAGGGATCAGCAACGAGCAGAGCGTTCGTTGCCATTTTGTTGGGATTTTCTACCCTCTGTATCCTGCACTCGTATAACACACTGAAAGCATTTCTTAAAATACTAAATTACAATGCTATTAATCACGGAACGCTCAAAATAAAGAAAAATGTCGGCATATTTGAAAATCATGGTGCAGCAAAGGCCATGAAATCCGTAAAACATAGAACCACATTAATACTGATACATATAGATCTGTAGATGTCTGCAGATGCCTGGAAAATTTTATTAACAAAATACTAATGCCAAGTTGAGAACTTGCATGCTCCCTTTAATGTTACATGTACTTTCGTTCGGATTCCTGTTGTTGCGCGTTGAAGAAGGGATTGGGGTTAATTCAAAAGAGAGGATTCAACCGGATTAGCTATATAATAATATCTGAGTAACATCATTTGTTTTACTGCACATTTATCATAATTAGAGATGAAAGAGATTCATATATACTTACATATCACATCTAATATAGAAAAACCGATCTCTGATTGTTTTTTCTTTCTACGAGAAAAATATCATTGATATTTTTACTGATAGTATTACAAGAATGCGTGGCTGTCCGATTTATTTACTTACTTTACTGTTATTCTTTTAAGTACATATATGTTTTCTCGACTTTTCAAATGAATATGAAAACATTATTCTCAATTGCTGATATGAACGTTTGACATTTTGTTAATTTATCGCCTGTCATGAAGTTGAAGAGAGAGAGAGAGAGAGAGAGAGAGAGAGAGAGAGAGAGAGAGAGAGAGAGAGAGAGAGAGAGAGAGAGAGAGAGAGAGAGTCTACTCTTAGTCATCTTTTGCAGACGATGGAAATGCTCGTTTTCTTTGATTTAGTAATGTAATTTCCTTTGTAATGATATAAAAATTGAATGACTTTGTTATTAACATCTTTGTCAGTCATTCGTAAAATCAGGAATAATTGGTTTAATATCTCTCTCTCTCTCTCTCTCTCTCTCTCTCTCTCTCTCTCTCTCTCTCTCTCTCTCTCTCTCTCTCTCTCTCATACATTGGCCTGTGTTCCGCGATTACGTTGGAAAAGTTAAAATTTATTTATTTTGGCGAAGACAAATTGCTAATTGCATTTACACAATTTTTTGTTGAGCTTGTTTTCATGGAAAATTTTGTAAAGAGAGTATACTTGTTAACAGAACAGGTGGAGGGAATTCAGAAGGAACTAATGGTTTTGTTAAAAAGTTAATACTGGTATAAACGCTTTTGTTTTTAACTTATTTATCTTACAACACGCTACACAAGCTTTCGACTGAGTAAAAGAATTAACACTTACGTCATAAATTTTAATCCCAATGTTTCAGTGGAATGTAACCAAAAACACGAACACGTGGCAGCGTGCATTTATAGAGTTACTGCAAGCTCCATTGTACTATGAAATACAAAAGAAAACCGCGTTGAAATTGAATAACATGCGTGCAATCATGCAAACCATACCAATGTAATTGGTCTGAAATCAAATCTTGAAAGGTAGTATTAAGATCTAATAGAGCTGTAATTGAAATATAATAATAATAATATTATATATTAAAATATAATGAAATATAATATTTTGAGATCACGTTAACTACATTGTTATAGCTAAAATTTAATCATATGGCAACATACTGTCCTTTCTGATATATTTCATTTTATCAAATAAAATATACAACACGATTGATAAAATGAAATATATCAGAAAGGACGATACCTTGATGAGATGCATTTCAGTTTCTTATAAAAGACGCACATACAAATGTATATATCTCTTTAACGGATTTCAAGAATCAAAAGACTGACCAAATACGGTTAAGTAATATTTTGGAAGAGTCGTTTGCTTTATATATTTCGTGAATTCTTGACATCCTAATAATAAATTGTGTATTTTACAATTTAGGTACATGTATATGTCTGCTGCGGACAAGGTTCAAAACCTAGCACTTCATGCAATCGCTTGCAAGGAGGTTACTTAAAGAAAGTTACTAAAAAAACTTTCGATTTGGAGGGGGAAAGGCGGGGTTGGGGAGGGAGAGTGGAGACTTGCCGAGTCTTTTCACATTTTCTTATCATGCATGCAGTGCCTTGATTGCGTTAAATTTAGAAGATATTATAGTAATTCAAATACCTAGTTAATATAAACACATAGAAACCCTGCTCAATCAGTACTTGATTCTTTCATGCAATCAGCACAATGAAAATCTAAATACATTTGGTGGAATGAACGAATAGTTCATTGAAGGTGTTACGCCAGATTCAAAAGATCAATGAATCCTTTCGCTAATTGATTGGGGAAAAACCCCAGAAAGTTAGACATGTGTGAGCTAACAATTGAATATCTGATAAACATTTATAATAAATAGTTGAATCCTGTTTGGATAATATCTAAACTCTGTTAATTGCTTCCTCCCTTCTTTTTTCATGCCAACAGATTACATATGTTGGTTATTGGCATTTTTTATGTAAGATATTGTATCTTAAAAATGTAACCTAAGTGTAAAAACGACATACATTGAATCACTACGAAATGTACAGTGTATTGTACATGTATTATGATTGTACTAATTATATATCCAAATTTCACCATATATGTACATTTGCATTACTTAGTCCTTTATAACTATATTGTGAAGAAATATATCATTTACAGAAAACAAAAACAAAATATTGAGTATATGTATGACTACCTTAAATTCATTTCAAATTAATTTTCTTGCAAGGACATATTGATTATAATATGCATCCGATATCCATTGACTTTTTTGTGATATGTTCCCCGATGTTCGTGCTTTTCAAATTACGCTTCAAATAGCTGTTCAAAACTCCGTCACTTTTCTAAATTAAAACAGATGTATCTATGGAAAAAGGTTGAAATCGGTAAATATTCACCAGATGACCTCTTGGATTTTTATTAGTGTCGTGTCATTAAAATTAAAAAAAAAACAACCCAAAAACGCGGATATAAATTGACTGTATTAAATCTCATGGTAACTGAGATTATCAAACTTGCTCTGGGTAAAGACCGTTAGTTTTCAATGCACTATATTGTTGATTTTTAAAAGTTATACATGAATTGTAAACTTAGTTAACATGATAATTAAGTAAGAACAAATGTAGAAGTATATGAAATCCACGAGGGAACCATGTTGTTAAGAAGTGTAAAGAAGGATCGATGGTCGTGGTCATTTTTAGACTGTATTGATCTCCTTTAGCAGAAAACCTCTACATGTATAATATAGAAAAATAGGAAAATAGCAAATTTAAAAGGAACACTGTTTACCTTTTTCTTTACTAAATGATTTGTTCAAGATAAAGACCTGGAGGTTAATTCGTTGACCACCAAGCCTCATCAAGAGAAATACTATCTTACGTCGGACTAATCCATTCTGTTCAAATTCTGTGACCGTCATCAGACTGTTTTCTACTTTGAGGTCTTTCATGTTAAACGACCCAAGTTTAACCTTTCTGACACATTCACACAAAATACAATAGAAACACGTATCATTAGGTTTTATTGCATACCCTGAAATTTACAGGAAAGAGGGAACGCACACAACCAGACGTCCGCGTGCGTGTTTGAAAATTACATGTACTAAATTGTCATGCACGTGAGATACCGGATTTGATTGTATTGGGTCCGTAAGATCCTGAAGACATGTAAAATTGTGTTTTGGTGATTGTAATTTCCACAAGAAATCTACAGATTGTAATATAAAAGCGAACTCAATTTCAGCATGGCTTCCGGCATGGCTTCCGGGCTCATTTTGTCATTTTTTCCTCCTTCATTTCACAATTCTGTTCAGTAATGACACTTATTAGCCTAGTAAAATTCGCCGTTGTCATCAGAGGGAAAGTGTAGCAATCACGAGTTCATGACAGTCGGGTTTGACCTCTGCATCGATTCGATCATTTTTCATTGGTGAAAGTTCTATTCGCCTTGTGCGTGATTCGTAATTTTTAGTCAATGGCATCATTATTAGATAAATTTGACTCTCTAATGAAACATTTGTGTCGCTGAAGTCTGCAATCACATTTAACGTCGAAATAAATGGATCATGTTTTTTATGGTGATAATAAGATATACATTGATAAAACAATCCTTTTAAGAATCTTCTTTTTTTTCAATATGATGTTCAGGGGTTTGAAACATTGAAAAGTACTCTGATAGAATTGCATCGAGCAATGACGTCAGCACACGACTAAATTCCAACCAGGTTCACTCTCAATCTAGAAATGAATAATGGTATTGATCTTCAGTTGGTTCTTTTAAAACAATCCAAATTTATCATGAATTTATGGATATGTTTAACGACACAAAAAAAAATACAAAAAATAAAAGCTTTTAATAACGTGATATGTCATGTCATGGTTGCTACACTATCCCTCTGATGACAGCGGCGAATTTTACTAGGCCTAGGCAAATAAGTGCCATTACTTAACAATAGTTATTCTAAATATCATGATATTCTATTCGATTTTTTATTATGATTGAACAATAAAAAATACATTAAATTTTATTGTATCTTCCTGTAACGTATCATTTTCAATTTATGGACTTTGTAACTGCTTAATTTAAATACGAAATTACACTCTGATACATGTAATACTATATACAGAGCAGCAGAGATGAAATTAAGCACACGTTTTGGGAAAAAAATGGGTGATTTCATAATAAAATAATTTTATCTTTTTATCCCTCTCTTTGTTTTTTTATCTGTCTGTCTTGTCCGTCCTACCTTTCTGCATGTCCAAATCATGACCAAAAATTGAATCATGGCACACAACAGTGTGTCATTAGGACTCATTACCCTAATCTGAAGTCTAATGTAAAGATTGCATCGTTAACATGTCATGTATACAAAAGAGGCTCTACTGGGTTGGGTCGTTCTTTTTATAACAGGTCTATTCTGACGCATGCGTGTACATTTAGCACACGTAGTATTGGTTCCGATGTGACCAAATTTGCCTTTCGGAAGAAGATGCAAAGTGCAACAATGCGAAGGCTAATGAACGGTTTCAATATTGTTTCTTCGCAATCGCATTGTCGCATTTTCGCCATTTACTCTTCTGACTCTTGCGGAACTCTTCAGCATTTGGAGATTTTAAAAGTCTCATGACAAAAAAAAAATAATAAAGTGTAATTTTGTGTTCGAAACCAATTTCAATGACATGTATGATTGCTCTGCGATACAAAGTGTTAGATATTCAGTCAAAATCCTTTTTTGTATGCAGCATGCACGTGAACGTGGGGTCAACATAGAACTTCAATTGAGGTGGTTTTTATTAATGGTTAAAAGAATAAAATATTGATACTCTCTTTTATTTGATAACAATTCAACAAACAAGTTCTCATTTTGTTTTATGTGTTATTCATATATAACCAGCTTCACTGGATGAGTTCTACGGCCATTTATTTTTTTTATAGTGTATCAGTTGAGATCAAGGTCCAATTTCCTTCCTATGTCGGCACGGAATTCATTGACATTGCAAAGCAATTCAAGAAACAATTAATCATAGAAGTTGCTGCGTGTCTTTTGTTCAATATAATTAATAATTTAGAGTAACGTCGATAAGAAACTTTTATATAAGTAATATGATGTATTAATGTAGTAGCATACATAGCTAAAGCCATTTGTCCAACTATTTTGAAATCCATTTCTTTCTTTACCATTATACATTATGTTGTATTACAAACAATTATCAAATCCATGTAGGTTTTAAAATCTAATTTAAATAAGCATTCTGGATGAACATTTCTAGACATCATTGGTCCAAGGAGATCGTATCAATCTCATTTTCGAACCGAGCAAATAGATATCTATTGCGAGTTTTATTACTGTTAATCATCGCAAAGATGGTCGCAAATTTTTATGCATATGGCTTAACACTCAACCCTAAGGAAATGGAGAGATGACCGAAGATGGTACATAATGTAAGATTAATTTCAATTTGCACAGGGACAGAAGCGATAAATGATCTTGTGGGTTTTCTAAGAGAGACTTGGTCCTTAAGCTTAAGGTTTTCTCTAGAGTGTAGAGTCTAGAGTGCATGTATGTGGGAATATTAATTGTGTTTTTCGTTTTCGGGTTTTCATTTAATACAGAAAGAGAGAGAGAGAGAGAGAGAGAGAGAGAGAGAGAGAGAGAGAGAGAGAGAGAGAGAGAGAGTTGCTTTAATTACTGGAACATGATCGCTTTCATTACTATAAAGAATAGCCACCCCTTGGCCATTTTTTTTTAATTAATCCCTTCCCTTTTATTATTGGCTTTAAATGTACGCGTTAGAGCTTTTATTTTAGCACGGATTTCAACACTTAGTCTAGCTAAAGAAATGAATTGATTTAACTTTAATAGAGTACTGAGTATTGCTGCGTTTACATTACGATATAATGAATAATATACGTTTTCTTTTCCAAGCGATTTTCTTTTCCCTGATACATGAATAAGGGATATAATATGAAGAATAACGACTCTTGCAGAAACATGTTTTTTTTTAATATTTCAAAAGATATTTTTTAACTACCTATTTACTGACATCTTCCCAAATCTACGTGTAGTACTTCTCTAGTGTAGAATACAAACTGGAACATGTCATGTCGAACATGTCATGTCAATTGTTTAAATGATTATTAAAGTGGTTATTTACGTTGCTGGTTAATTATGCGTTTTCTATTGTCAAACGATACGCGCGGGTATTAAATACGCGGATGGGTTATTTATCGCTCTCGTGTTGATATTTTTACCATACGCGCGTGGGTATTTTAAAGCGGTTTAAAGCTTACCATGCAAGTAGTGTAAATTTCCTCCACGCGTGAGTTTTCACTTTTACAGTATGTAAAAGTGGTGTCATTTTGGAGGAAATCGTTCATAAAGTATGCTCTTTGTAGGTCCTGCGAGCACAATTTATTGTTATTGAAATATTGACGTACTAGATCGAAATTCGGTACAACATTACATGTACAACATAGTACCTGCTAGCAATCCAACTGTCGCATATAACAGGCATTTAATTCCACCTCTACGTTTCTCGGTAACTATATAAGCATATCATTAAATGCTTAGTTTTGGATATCGTCGGTCCTATAACACACAAGCCCTTGCAGACAAAATGAATATAATAATTTGTCTGCACGGCCTGCTGTGTTACAAGACAAACGGTATCTAAAAATAAGCATTAAATTCTTAAATCAATATTTACTTTGATGTTTATATTTGAATTAAAGATATTTTTGTATATATCATCGCTATGTTTCAGGGAAATGAATGGAAAAGCCATAAAACGTTTTATTTACTGCGCATTCGCGACTTAATTAAAATATAGTGCCAGAAACTTTATCAGGGAAATCTCTTTAATGAGAAATATATATAAATCTATTCAAAACACGCGATGCCCTCGACGAGTACATTTACACATGTACATCATTAGCTAAATAGATTTGATAAATTAAGGTTAAATATACTATTAGCACACATGTATATAAAAGTATATATTTACATGTATGAGAGTTCACATGTTCAACGATACCAACACAGCTTAATTCATTTAAATAAAAAATAATTACTTTATTAATCACTTATTAATAAGGAGCATTTCATTCTCATCTCCTAAGCGTTCGTTCAAAACTTTACCGTGCAAGTCGCGGCCTTGTATTTTTAGCAGATGCTGTTTAATTATCGCGGGTGGCACGTGAACTACAACACATCTGTCCTATTTTGCTACACGAGCTCTAGATCTCTGCCACGCATTCTGCAATGTTGGTGAAGCAGAACGAAAGGTTCATAGATTACATGTGTAGCAAAATATTTGTCTCATTAATTCGTCCCTTTTTTTTCTCTTGTTTTATTGTCATCTCGGATGCCGGATTAAAATATTTCTAATGATTTCGGATGTACGTTCAGCGATTGCGCCATCAACTTGCGACTGCATGTGAACGCATTGTATAAGAAAATTCTGAATAAAAGTTAACTAAATTTGTATAATGTTGATGGTGTGAGTCTTCAGAATCGACAAAGGAAACATTGGTTTTATTCTGATCAAATGAACTAATTGTATGTGTAAGAATATCTTTGTTAAAAAAAACTGACACCATTCATTTTCATTCACGACAACTTAAAAATGATTATTTGAAAATTTCTGTTACACGTAAGTTGGTCAAATTAATGCAAAAATAAATAATTCTATTAAAATAGATTAATTATAAGTGTTCATAAATTTGGGATATATTTTGAAAGCCTGCATCTGGGTGTGAAACCTCGATTTAAGCTTTGAAGACCAAATGAAACCATACTAGTTGTAGTAAGGCTTTTATAATGTTCACAAGCGATCAGTTATTGAACGGTTACGTCAATGCACAAAATTACGAAAGCGGTGAAAATGCAGCTTGTTTCGTACTCCATGCTGCTTAAGTAGGAGGATGCAGTTTTAGAAAATGACTTTTTAATTATGTAAATCCCCTTATTATTCAACTTTACGAAACTGCATTATGATAGAGTGTTGTTCTCTCCTATGATCTTCTTCTCTCAGGTTCAGTGCGCTGCGAAGTATATAAAAAGATGACAAAGTCATGCCTCTACTGATCTATTGGAGAAGCTGTATAGCTCGTTACAGTGAGCGCCGTTACTGTGAGCGGTGCCGCTATTGCCGTTTCTTCTTTTAAGTTAACCCAACATCCTTTCAGAAATTGGTTTGAAAAAAAATCGTCCTCGCATTCAGTTTATTTTACGAAACATTTTTTCTTAAACACCGGAGTTCTTTTTTTCCCCCTCTGTAAAAATGAATGGAACATTTGGGGATTTATCTATCGTGAACACTTTTATCAACAGCTCTCTGCATAACAACAGCCTACAGATCCTGGATGGAAAAGATACTAATAATACCGCTGAAAAGTACGACCCAGTGAGTACCTTAATATTTTTTCTTTTTATATATATATATATATATATATATATATATATATATATATATATATATATATATATATATATATATATATATATATATATATATATATATATATATATATATATATTGTCCCCAACATGCATGCAAGTTATTTTTTTTTTACTAAATACTGCAATATAATGTTTACTCTATAAACATCAGTTTAAAAAAAACTACTTAGATGCATACATAAATGTCGGTGGTTTAGAAAACCATTTGAGGAAAATCTTTGAATAAAATATTTTAAATAAACCTGAATGAAATCTTGGTATAAATGTGCCAGTTATAATCTTACGCAAGAACACTAAGTAAAGGTAAATAAAATGACTTTTCCTATTTATAATTTTGAATTAAAAGTACTGATAACTCATTCAACAACAGTACGCTTGAAAAAAACCTTTTTCTAATCGAATTAAATGTTCTATCCGCATCTTTTTCTATTGTTAAAGTGTACAACGTAGAAATGTTGTCATTTGCATCTCCTGTCATTGTTGTCCTGAGAAGGCAGCAGAGATGGTTTACAATTCTCAAACTGTTTTACAGTATTTTGAATACTTATATTTTACTTTTACATGTGTACGACTTTAAAAAGTCGTGATTACGACTAATGAACTCGTTATAACGACTGTCAATTGACCGTTAAAAGCCGTTTTAAAGACTGATTACATGTATCTCGTTATGTCTATGCTAATTACAAACACTTAAAAAAACATTTCTCAAAACTTATACATTGATCATACTACACAATATTATATCGCAAAAATATTCCCTGGCAGTTTAGACGGTTTAATTCAGCAAACGGAAATATTTTCAGAATAAATGTATTTGGAACACTTCAGAGGAAATCCGGGTTAATTTGATATGCATCATTGACTACAAATAATAAGTAAGAGCTCGAGAGGTTCTGGCAAAACATTTTTATTTATATTTCTTGTCAGTTTCAGTTAAACCAAAGACACCTGCAATACATCTTTTAACACAACAGCCTCGTCTATAACGGACCTTATACTTTACTTTAGCAATATTATATTGTTCTTACAAACTTAACCAAAACTTGCGTATCTCAAGGAGCAGGTTGAATATTTTAGAAAAGTTCTAGAAAGATCTTAGTTCATTTGAAAGTTACACAGGACATTCCAGCAAAGCGATTGAGTTTGTTTACATAACAGTTGCACATATGCAAAAAAACACACACAAAAAAAACACGAATGCTTCTCCCAACCCCATCCACCTCTTGAAACCTTTTATCTTAACCATTTGGTGAATAAATATTTACAAATTCTTTGATAAAATCGATCTGAATTAAAGATTTAATCAAATTTTTATCCAAACATTCTAGCTTACTGGATAAAATAATATCAACAGAAGACAGATTGTTGATGACACAAAACAGAAGACAAGACAGATAGCCGATGACACAAAAAAGATTAGATTGTTGATGACACAAAACAGAAGACAAGACAGATAGCCGATGACACAAAAAAAGATTAAATACCGAAAGTGATTCCAACAGAGGTTGCCATTTTTCTGGACTGTTTTATTCTCTTAAATGACAGTCAATACTAGCTAGTATAGCAAAAATATGAATAAATAAATAAATAATCGACGAATCGACCTCTGACTAAAGGTGTGTAAAAGGATGCTTTATGAATTAAAATAATTTTCCTTTTCCAAAAGAAAACGGCGTGGCCCTTCTATTGAGAACTTATAAAATTCCTTCATAAATAAAATCTTTGCAGCAATGTATGTTGAAATTGGCTTAAAATTTCTAGAGAGGAAGGGAAAAAATGTTGAAATTCACATACGAACGGACGGACAGACTTCTCATCGCAGGTTATATGTAGCCTAAATGAATATATTTATTTCGTCAAGAAAACATGTATGCGAAAAATCGGAGGATTTACTATCTAAAATTATCCAATCACCTTGTAAAACTTGCTAAAAAGATGTTTTACGACATAAAACTACCGTTAGAAAACGTTGTGAAACAGCTTGAACAGATTATTGGGCATATTAGTACATGTTTCATTAAAAATCAAACTATATTATCTTAATCTTCAGACATCTTTGTGACGTCTCAGTCATTTGACAAAGATAACCATGTGTGTACCATAAACATGAACGACTAAGTCCCGTTGACCACGCAATCGATCATAATATTCAAAACCAATTGTCTTATTATTCCAACTGGAAGTGCCGCGATGAATCATTTCAAATAGATCCATAATTCATTTTGAAAATAATTTGGCACTAATCGGCCCATTGTGATAAAATGTGAAGATATTGTAAGTCAGTTAACCGTGTGTTATTTTTGAAATACCTGAACCAAACTCAAGCATTTACGGGTAGCTTAAAGGGGCATGGTCACGATTTTGGTCAAATTCTATTTTTATGTTTTTATTATTTACAGTGCTTTAGAAATGCATTTCTTATGATCAAATTAAATTTGAGAGTCATTAGTAGAGTTATAAGCAAGATACAGTAAAAAATCTTTTTCCAGCGTATTTGTCTATCTTTTTATTTATTTTAAGCATAGATATACAGTTCCTAACGTTTACCACATTCGTTTTAGGTTTAAAACTGAAATTTTTACTTCAACGTTTAAAATGTAAACAAACGCTTTGTTTACATAGCGAATAATTTCAAGCTCTGTAACTCGCTTATAACTCAACAAATGAGACTCTTTCGGTTGCCTATTAAAAATGCCTTTCTGAAGCATTGTAAATGTTAAAATCGGAAAAATAATTTTTGACCAAAATCATGATCAATATTGGAATCAATATCACGACCGCATAATAAATTGTACACATTAAAGATGTGTAAAATTTATTATGCGGTCGTGATATTGATTCCAAATAATAAATTGTACACATTAAAGATGTGTACAATTTATTATGCGGTCGTGATATTGATTCCAAATAAACATGCAGGAAACCAAGAATTATATATCATCAGAAACTAAGGCATGCAAATTTAATCCACACATAAATGTACTGTGTGATATCTACGAAGATATTAATAACGCAAAAAGGAGGGGAATAACATTTGTATGTTGTGCTTTTGAAAGCCTTTTCTTTTATCAAGTTGGAGATTTGGATGAATTGGTAAACGTATTAGCTATTGACAGATTATTTCTACTTCCTCGCTTCATCGTAATCAATTTAATGAGCTCTTGAGAATACCGGCGTCTTTTACTTTTATAATACACCGGGTTGTATATAATTTGTCTAAAGGCATTGTCAATTCCAGCACTCTTCAATCATATTGTATTCCTTTCATTCGAAAACAAGACGACCTCCTCTGTCGCAAGGGAATTCTTAATGTACTCAATGTATCGACTGATTATACGATTTTCAATGATCTAACACACTAGGTTAGAGTTATTTTACCATTCCGTAAGAAAAAGTCGAACACAAGCTGCTACAGATAAAGTGACATTTTGATGAAAACTTATGAGCGCTTTGAATTCACTTGACAACGAACAAAGCTCATTGATTCAAGCAGTTTATTAATGCGTCATCTGCTTGATTATCATGATAATGATAATAATGGGGGAAAAAAAACATTGAACATGCAAATGGATTTTTCTACTCGGATGAAGATTGCTCAAAAGTAGGTTACATGTAATGTTACACCGTGATGCAATCAGACAGACAGATTACTGTGCATTTATAATTTTTTTGGGGGGGGCTTTATACTTCTGCGATGTTAAAAGTCGGTCGGACCAATGTTCCGAGTCGATACTCCCCTCTCTCAGACAAGATTAACTACTAATCGATAATCGATACTCCCTTCTCCCAGACAAGATGAGCTACTTATCGATAATCGATACTCCCCTCTCTCAGTAAAGTAATGGAGGAACCATTTCTTATAGTGACCTTGAACTTGCACAAATGACCAAAGTTCTTGCTCAGGACATATTTGCAGATCATAGGCAATCTGTGTGACAAATTTAATGTGCTAATCATATTCCATTACATTCCATTCCATTACAAGATATGGCCTAGGCAGAAATTTGCATTTTTTACAATGACCCTGAGGGTGTCTAAATAGCCTTTGGCCAAACTCTCAAGACACAACCTCAGGTCTTTGGTAGGTCAAGCAATCTTCGTGTGAAGTAGAAACTTCAAATGTATCTCCATAAGAAAGGAATAAACCACACACGAATAATGCACTGTTCCTCCCAGTGACTCTAAACTTGCCCAAATGACCTTGAATCAAATCACACCACCGGGTAGTAAGCAATCTCTGTGTGAAGTAGAAACTTCAAATGTTTCTCCATGAAAAAGTATAGGCTGGACACGTATTATGCAACTTTTCCTTCCGGTGACTTGGAGCATGCCAAAGGATTTTGGATCAAAATCATGACACACCTTCAGGTCATCAGCAATCTGTGTGTGATGTAAAATCTTTCAATGTTTCTTTTTTATAACTGCACTGATCGACAGACGGGCAGACAAGATGATTCATAAACACCCCATCCCAAACTTTGTTTGTGGGGGTATATTTATAGTTAATGACCAAACACATCGTGTTAAAAAGTTTAAAACAGATTTGATGAATTATAAGTTGACCATTCAACCTCCCTCAGACAAAGAAACATTATCGTTCACTTTCAATATAATGACAGTAGAAATCATTAAGTACACTTTAGAAATATTGGCTGGCAAATTAAGACTTGTAAAAATTATGGCATATTATACAAATGATGACAATGCAATGCAGAAAATCGTTGACCAAACGTTTACAAAGTAGTCAAATTTTGTAGAAATTAAGTGTAAGAGTACAGATATAGGTATTGCTTTTGAACATTCTTAGGAGGGTTTTTTTTGCTGTGTGCACGATTAAAAGCATATTTTATTTTGCCTGAACTATAATTTTGAAATAAAACAAGTAAAAACTAAAGAACTTTTTTTTTAAACAAATAAAGCATTTTTTGTTCTTCCGTTTGCAATTCTTAACTATTTTTAGTTCTGGACATCTTTTTGATATTATATAAATCCAAGCAAAATTCACTTAAAATATGAGTTCTGTGTGCAATGTAATGTTAGACTTCTCTTGAATCCTTTTTTCATTACATCGGAAATCTGATAAAGATATAAAAAGATTATAAAGTTTCTAATCGTTACTAGAATTTCTACAAAACAATATCAGAAATTGATTTCAATTTTTCTCACATCTTCATCAGATAATGTTTACTATTCGAGCTGCTTTCTTTTGAATCATTTTGGGGTTATTGGTAAATCAAGAGGGGGTATAAATATCGCCATCTTTCATCATTTAACATCAAAACAGATTAAGCGATGCACAATTGCACAATTTAGACGGAGAACTTACAAGGAAATTAGACAGCGATCGCTTTGGTTCTTTGATTGCTTTGAAATAAATACTCTTGTGTAGCTCGTTTATTCGTTTATAAGAAATTCTCTCTCTCTCTCTCTCTCTCTCTCTCTCTCTCTCTCTCTCTCTCTCTCTCTCTCTCTCTCTTATCAGTATTTTCATTTTGTTCACACACCACTTGAGATGTAGAAGATTCTGTCACACAGGAGTAAACATCTCATCAAGAGATATTTTAGTAAGTGATGATTGACGTGGCGTCCTATCATTTTGGAATTTGTGATACTATAATATTTTACAATGACCGGTGTTAATATTCAAACCATTTTTTGTGATTCCCAACACCACAAACAGCCTATCAAACATAAACAAGGCATGTGACGTTCAACGTCTTCTGTTGCGTGTGATATACAAGACCTTAGTTAAAACCTTGAAAAATATAATTATATCGTGTAATTTTGATTTTTACAAGACAAGTGGGGAAACGATTATAAAACGATTCCCGAGCAAAAGCGATCAAAATTTTGATATTTATCAAAGGGTAAAAACAATACAATATAAACACAGATCCACACGCCTGCTATTCGCATGTACATGTGCATTGTACATGTAAATTGTTAATACAGCTTTGCTTCCACCTACTAAATACTAATAGAAAGAATACATAGCGGAAAAATGGATGCTGAAGAGTTTCAATTTAAAAGAATTTTGAAGTACAGCTAAATGAACATATATAAAACAAAACAGCTCGATGCAGTGACTGCGTCTTACTGACCTTCAGACATACCCTGTAATAAGTCATAATAAATATTTTTATTGTTAAAGTTATTCGTCAGAAGGACCATTAAGGTAGTCCTATACTCGGCACTAAATGGGCTCAATCATTAAAAGCTTAGCTTTAAATGATAAATATACATTCTAGCAATACATATACAAAAGAAAATATGCATGTTTACATGCTAGTTTGTTTGTTATCACCTCTCAGACGGGTGTACCCCCTTGCGAAAATTATTGACAATTATGAAATTTGCCAGACGTCCGTTGTTCCTAAAAATAATAACCAATTTTGGGAAAATTAGAACTGAACATACAAAATAGAGTATAAAGATTTATTTAAGCCATATCTCATCAATAATTTTGCGCAAATTTTTGTAAGTAAGTACGCTTTATTGCCTGATGTATCAAAATAGAATACAAAAAATGTAATGCTAGTATCGCGTTTGGTAATTTTTTTTTACTATTTTATGGACTCAAACTTAAATTCATGGTGTTTAGTCTATAGATTGACATCTTAGAAAAAAGATTTGGTAAAATGAATTATATGTTGACGGATTACTTTTCACGCTATAAGCTCTAAACCAAGTAGACCCTGACGAAAAAATTCGCAAAAATCACATTTTGCTACAGTTTTCTGCCTAGATCTGTCAACAATGTTAGATATCATTTAAACATTAATTTATTGACGATTGAATAAATTCGAAATAGCTTTTGTCTCTAAATTTACACCGGTTCTAGTAAAAGAAAAAGAAAATTTCGGGGGGGGGGGGCATCAAAACAAAGAAGATATAAGCATACCTGAGATCCTGGTTAATCAGAAACTTCGTTTTTCATTTTTAATTACTTTAACAGAATCGAGTTTCTCAACATAAATCATTTCTGTCTCTCATAGAATACATATATTACCGTTCTAATTGCTTATTATTGCCATTGTTTACAACAGCGATGTAGTGCAAAATCAATACCGGGTATCTAAAACGCTTTGTAAAAGTCGAACCAATATTGTAAAATCCGTATTATGACGTAGTGCGATACTCGGACTACTTTAAAATGAGAAATATCACATCGTTACGGCAAATGACAGAAAAGGATTTCAAATTTTCCCTTGAACGGACATATTTTCGAATATGATCGCGGATATGAAAGAGTCCCGCCATTAATTCCCAAATCTGTCAATAGGGGCGATTTCATGTAGTTAATCAATATGTTTATGCATGGAATCACCAGATAAACGTAACCAAAATCTGGAGAATATCAATAATTCAGAGGATTTGTAAAATTTATGTCCATTTTACGTTCGATGATGCCTATTATTAATGAACTTGATTATGATTCGCCAGAAGCGAAGAATAGATAGAAAATTCTGGCAATTAAGCAGATTTATATAATTGATAAAGCAAGATGCAATTTTCGATATCATTCTTAAAAGGCATACACATTAATTTTTTTTTTTTAATACGGCTTTAAGATCGTTGTGAATTCAATTAATTAATGTACACGATCGAGAGAAATTAATACAATCTTCTGTCTTTTGAAGGTAACACATCTCATTGCTGCTTAGCCTTGAAATTCTTTTGTACCTACATACCTACTAGTTATTTCATTCTGCAAGTTTTTAAGAGATTCTGTGTGGTCCATTTGTTCCTGAAGAACATTTTAACTTGGAGCTAACGTATCTTATAAAGTAGTTTTCCTTTGAACCTTTAAATTGAACCTCTAATTTTAAGTACTTACATCTCTCACAGATTATGTGTTGTCCGCTGGTATCCTTGAAAAACAATTAAGATGGATAGGAAACTTGACATTTCTCAAACAGGCACTTAGCAACGTTTTTGAAACGGGAAAGACTCATCACAATATTAATTATTGACAAGAACAGCAAAAACTTCTCAAATTCATGAAAATCCTAATCCGTGGGGGGAGGAGGGATGAGGATTAGTGTTACAAATCATCATTTATTTTACTTTAACCTATGACCAATTTTTCTTTACACGCTCCCAAAAAGTTGGGGGGTGGGGGCTCCATGTTAATTCACATTTTTATATGTAAATTATATGAATTTAAGCAAAGTGTTTGCTGTGAGAAAAATGGCTGTCAAATCCACTCTCTGCAAACCTGAAGGATCCAACAGTGGTTCCATCAAGTTCAGCAGAATTTCATTCAGAGCTACAACATGAGAGTTTCTGTATTTTGCAAAATGAGGCTAACTAAATAAATTGTTCTGAACCGTAAAAACTTTGGTTTAATAGGAGTTGGGGTATTGTCTGAAATAATAATCTTTATCTCTGCTTTATTTTTTTTGAAGAGGGAGGAACTAATTAGCTTTATGTAAGATTTGATTTTTTTCCCTTGTTAACCTTAGTTAATACTCATAAATTTGACAATTTGGCACCGAATTTTCTCTTTCATGCATTTAAATTTAAACTTGCATGAGTTTAACATAATTATTCGAAAGAACCATATCAGAGCCTTCCAGCCGTTTGTAGTTAATCTGAAATAGTGTTTGGGATAAAACTAATTATTGTAGTTTAAAAAAAAAATTATACAACATGTTTACATAGAATGATGAACAAACAACCATAGGCATTGAAATAATGCTTTTCTTTTGGGCCGAACAACTTTTCCTTCGATTCTCACAACAAAAGATTCGACCTTCGATGGAAATTCTACTGACAAAAATTAGATAATTATGCGACTTTGAATCGAAATAAACTAATACTTTTCCAACATTAGAATTAAAAAGCCTAATGCGAGGAAAATTATGTTTTATAGCATGAAAATAACTATTTTCGAGACGAAATAAGTTTTTGAACTTTACTAACGGACGGAGTATATCAGCGGAGCATCCTTAATCTTTAGCCATAAATCACCTTAATATAGGGAAATAATCGCACTAGAATGTTCGGAAGAAGACACTAAGCATTAAACTTAATTGCAAACGTCTCATATCGTGGGACAATAATGTTTTTTTTAAGAATGTTAGGGAAGGAAAAAGAGAGAATAATATCTACAACAGTTTGTTTATGTCATTTATCATAGACAAACATGAATTATTATACAGACTTTAGGTTCACTTTCTGTTTTATCCTTTTTTTTCAGACTCCATCTGTAGCATTCTTAGCTACCATTTTCCCTCTCATGGTCGCCGGAAACATATGTGTCCTGACACTTATATTCCGGAAAAGGGGATCTAAGACGCGCATGGACATACTGTTTGCAAACACTGCGTGCGCAGGTAAGAAGTAAAATTACAATAATTAAGACGGACATGTAAAGTCAGCAATTACTAGTTCATATTATACACCAGAATTCAAATACATGTACAACTAGTAATTGATTTGATTGCTAGATTTTTTCTGCTGGGTTAAGGACAAGGATTGTGTTATAAGCTATTATATGTGCACATGTACGCATACATGTATCATCCTTAATGCATTAATTCATGTTCGGGTGATATTTTTGATATACGATGAATAGATATCCGAATGCCTTGAAAACCACGTTAAACTTATCATGAAACGTTTATATACCTTTAAATTTTCTTCGAGTCAGAAGATTGCAGTTTTATTACAGAACAAAGTTAACAAATCGATACATCAGTTTGCGTTGGATTTGAGAACAGAGATTTCTTTGGAGAATAATGTCATGGTGCCTGTGTACATGCAATTCGTTTCAAAGGCGTAATCTGCGCGCCCTCCAGAGAAATGGTTTGGCATCTAAGAACACTTGGGGATCTCCGCGACCTAGTAATATAATTGGTATTTACAGCTTTTTCACGGATGTTTTCATTTACATATATCAAGAAGATTGTGTGTCAGAAAATAGAAAACCAAACGACAACACGATTCGTCTCATCTGACCCGAAAAAAAAATCTGAAAGACAAGTATGGCCGTGTGAAGATATTGATTACCTTCTAAGAATTCTTGCATGTAAAGAAATCGGAAAAGAAAGAAACCTTCACAGAAACCGCTTTTAAACAGGCTTAATTCATCAATCATTTGATTACTCCCCAATGCACCTGTTTTCAAAATATTCTACTATTAACTATTAAACTTTGTTTAATCTAAAAAAAATTTTTATACTTGAATTGCAAACGGACGTGAATTTCAATGTCTATTATTTCACAAGACTCATACACCATATGCAAAATATTAGCATATGGAACATTGTTCACCTGGCTATGAATATGAAAACTAATTAACAGCCGGCTGTGTGAGACCGGACCCTTACACTAGCACAATCGTCTTCAAGCTCCAAGTTGTTTCGTTTCATTGTGGTTAGTGTATGAATGAGGAAACTGTTGTCGAAAGAAAGAATTTTATTTATAAAATGTGTTAACATGTTGCAACAGGCTTCGACTGACGAGTGCGCGGGGACCAAGCGTAAGATTTAAGACAGGACGTCTTTTTAAAAAAAAAAACCGGTTAGGAAGCCTTCTTTCGCCAAGCGCTTTTAGATGAGGAGGCAAAAGTTGAGTGTCTTTAGAATGAAATCGTAACAAGAGTTTTACATACGAGACGCTCACACAGTCTGTAAAATGTCCATGTCAATAAAATTCTTCCCTTTTCAATATATGAGCAATAGGTTATTTGCATCTTGCCTACAATACTGATGACAAGATAATATTGATGCAAAGCCTCAAATCAGCCGCAAACTATTCGAAACCATTTCAAAAGCATTAGCATTTCAGTAAATCTATACTAGTATCTCATATTGATTGTGTTTTTATGGCACATGTATCGGTCATCCGGAAACTCATACTCATGACGAATAGGGATCATTAATTATAGTCAAACAAAATGACTACAATGTCGGATAATTATCTTGTAAAATTGGGAAAAATACATGTTTTTTAAAACATCACATTGATTGGACATTGACAATTTCAAGATATCTAATTAATGAGACCTAAAGCCAGAAACATTCTATCGAGACATGAAAAGGGACGTCTCATTTTCCCATGTGCACTTTCTACATGTAACACCACCACAAATAGAATGGCTGCTCCCGTGGCCAAAAGCAAGAAAAGTCATGTAACGACCTTGGCCTTTGACCACTGGGTTTAAAATAATGTTTCTCTCTTTGTCTGTATCTTTCTTGAAAGAGTAGAAAAACAGGCGTAATGCACGCCATTAAGGTAAATTACTATTGTGTTTTGATTCATAGCAAAATAGTATTTTTGCAGTCCATGCAATTGCTCTTTCATAATAAGATGTGTGTCTTTTCATAACATACTTTGGTAATTTCACAACAAGAAAATATTTTTGCAGTGTATGCATTTCAGTTGTTCATTTGTTTGCTTTTGCATATGCTGTTGTTTCTTCATTATAAGCTGGTTGTCTCGCATAATATCTTGTTGATATAATTATCTTATTGATGATTTTATGCCTATTTCATCATGTTATATACTAGGTTTCTTCATTATGAAGAAATATATTATTATAGTTATCACCCGTAACCCAAATTTAACGATGTAAATTTTCAGGCTGCGACTACCCAACCCCCCTTCAGTTACGTGTACCTGTATTTAAGAAAATACTACGCGGTTTTGCTTGCTTTCTTAACCCATATTAAATTAATATTTAATATGATAAATCTTTCTTTTTAGATCTCTCTGTTGCATTCTTCCTGGTTCTCAGTGATTTGTTTTGGCATCAAGCAGGACACTGGTATGCCGGTAACGCCATGTGCAAGATTGTTAAGTATTTTGCATTGGTTGCCACCTACAGCTCTAATTATGCCATTGTCGTTCTGAGTTTAGACAGATGCAACAGTGTTGCGCGACCGATGCAATCTTTTTCAAGAGGTACCTATGTGTTCACGTATAATTGTAGTGTAAGCATTTTTTTTTGCGATCTAACTGAATATTTTCAATTTTTTATTGATTTTTTTTCTATTTCAATGTTATTTAGGTATTTGAAAAAAAATGAGCGTCGTCTTCTAAGAAATACAGAGCTTAATTTGTTTTGTAAATTAAACCATTTTTAGTTAGATATTGAATGTTGATTGAAAAACAAGATGAACAATAGAAACTGTTTATTTGTAACGAACTGGCAGGGGAAACGAACTTTTACTAGTGTAATTAACAATGGTAAACAAAAAACATGACCGAGGCCTAATTTTCGATCCCATTGAAAAGCTCATAAGTTTTTAGAACAAATACAAAAATCTTTGTCTGAAGTATGTTAATGGTCAGAATGGAAAAATTCTAATCGAAAACTTGTTCTAACACATTGAAATAGTATCAATAATTAAAATTAAGTTTTCAATTTTTTTAATTTTGGCCATACACATTAATATTCTTCATCGACTTGGCTCGTTATCAAATAAAGGTGCATCAAGACCCTATTATGAGAGATAACTCAAACTTTGGTCAACGAATTAAGCGATTTCCATCACCCATGGTTTGCCGTAATCGTGTTCATTTCTACTTTTATATGTTTTGGGGGTTTTAATCGTCAAAGAACCACAAATAATTAATATAGCTTTGCCGAGATAATTATTAATTATTTTGTCATCTATCTAAGGTTTGAAAGGCTGCAGATGGTATATTGGAACGTCGTGGGGCCTGTCTTTTCTATTTTCCATATCGAGTTTAGTCCTATTTCGAGTACAAAATGACAAAGATGGTCAACCACAGTGTGGAAACGTCGAAATGAACGTTATACAGTGGAAGGTAAAGCATATTTCCTTTAGGACTAACCTCCTCTCTCTCTCTCTCTCTCTCTCTCTCTCTCTCTCTCTCTCTCTCTCTCTCTCTCTCTCATACAAATATAGATTTCAGTAATTCAAAGAGATGGTTGGCAAACGTTTTCTTGGTTAGTCATTCAATCGGGAACAGGTCCAAATTTTAAAAACAATCCAAATTCCTTGTTGTCGTAAACGTACGCGTCAGGTACTTGTAACTAGGTTTTGATTAATTTGTTGTTCCTTTGAGATGCCACTAAAGTTAAAATATAATAGTCTAGAAGTTGTCTATCCAGAATATGATATATCGACTACTCATCAGAGTTTATGGATGTCAAGAAACGCGTTGCACATAAACCGATATTTGAGATGTTCTATTTGAAAAACTCTTCCCATTGTACATTGACGTCAGAAAATATCTGGTGTAATTGCAATGACAATTCTGTACGCATCTGGGAAAAAAAAAAGGAATTTTACGCACTGCATTTGATTTTAAAAAATTCATTTCATAACCGAACTTGTCACATTTATTAACTAACACTTTGCCATTAAGTTATTCCATGCAGTGCCAATGTGATATTTTTGCACCCGTCTGGTGTAGCTGTTTCCAAAACATGGCAGTGACGCATATGTGTCAATTGGTAACCAATACCTAAAGAGTAATATATAAAAATCTATTCATTACAGTGTGTCTCATTACATGTATCATCAGACAGTTGAAAAATCTAAGTTTAAAACTTTATATCTAAGAAACTATTATTTCAAAGGTTCTGGACATTTTGAAAATTCTGAAGGGTTTTCTTAATTATTTATTCCTAAAGGAATTTTATTTCCTGTACCATAATAGTAATTCCAATCGAAACTTAAATTTGGACACTCAGGTACATTTCTGACCGGATTTTCAAATTCTGAGTGTAAATTGCTTTAGGAAATGAACGTTTTCCCTAGGGATTTTTTTTTTATATTTATCCAGTAAAAAGGGTCTTTGCCATTGGAATTATTGTTTTCCTAAAAGATTTTAATTTCAAAAGGCAAATACCTCACCTGCCAGGTTAGATACAATGAATACATAAGTGGGTAGACCATTCTCTATAGCGAACTACGTAGGAGCGATTAATAGGCGTTAACTTAATTCAAGTTTTACGTAATATTTTGACTGACCTTTGTCCAATCAGATCTTAGCTGGGCGGAGTTAAAACATTGCCGCTCGTGACTTGAATGGGAGAGAGGGAGAGAGAAACAAGAGGCCCATGGGCCACATCGCTCACCTGAGGAACAAAAGGTATGATAAAATCAGCTTAATGGAGTCATAATACAAACTATCTGGACAATGTACAATAATACATGTACATCCTGTATAAATAAAATCCATTTTCCCCTGGATATTCTTATGTTTATAATCATTAGTCCCTTTTCTAACAGGATGATTTTATAGTCATATCATATGTTGAGTATTGCAGTTCTCAAAAAGATCCTTAACAATAGATTATATACGGGATATAAACGTACATCAAACTCTGAACCTTCTCGGGAGGCCAAAGAATTGTCCTGGGGCCAAAGTCTTAACAATTATAAAGAATCATCTGGCTGATTAGTTTCTGAGAAGATTTTTAAAGATTTACCCTATATATTCCTTTGTTAAACTTTGACCCCCCCATTGTGGCCCCACCCTACCCCTGGGGATCATGATTTTCACAACTTTGAATCTACACTACCTGGGGATGCTTTCACACAAATTTCAGCTTTCCTGGCTGATTATTTTCTGAGAAGAAGATTTTTAAAGATTTACTCTGTGTATTCCTATGTAAAACATCGGCCTCCCATTGTAGCCCCACCGTACCCCAGGGGTCATGATTTTCACAGCTTTGAATCAACACTACCTGAGGATCCTTCCACACAAGTGTCAGCTTTCCTGGCCGATTAGTTTCTGAGAAGAAGATTTTTTAAGATTAACTTTATATATTCATGTTAAACTTCGACCTCCCCATTGTGGACCCACCCTACCCCCGGGGGTCATAATTTTCACAACTTTGAATCTACACTACATGAGGATGCTTCCACACAGGTGTCAGCTTTCCTTGCCAATTAGTTTCTGAGAAGAAGATTTTTAAAGATTTACTCTATATATTCCTATGTAAAACTTCGATCCTTCATTGTGGCCCCACCCTACCTCCGGGGGTCATGATTTTCACAAATTTGTATCTACATTACCTGATGATGCTTTCACACAAGTTTCAGCTTTCCTGGCTGATTAGTTTCTGAGAAGAAGATTTTTAAAGATTTACTCTATATATTCCTATGTTAAACTTCGACCCCCCATTGTGGCCCCAACCTCAGGTGAGCTAAAAAGTTTACAATACAATAAGTTGTTAAAGTTGGTTTCTGGAAGAACAGACTTTGAAAATTTTCTTAATAAATATTGACATTTTTTTTACTTTTTTAATCTTTAGTTTTTAAGATCTGTGTACAAACATATAATTGTGAGAATCTATGTATCTTGCTTACAATTCGAAGCTTAACACTCAAATATGGTGAGTAAATAGAAATTGTAAACAATTAAACACAAGAAACATGCACTACATGTATAACAAATAAAGAACACAATTTATTTTTTCGAAATGAATCATATATATACATGTATATACCTACATATTTCCGTCAGCGATATCAAACTCTATTTAAACTGAATAAACTCGAGACAAGTGAAAAGCTGTCAATGTGATAGCAAACCGGGTTTTCTTTTATGTGAACTGTATCCATAATCCATGTCAACCCGTATCCAGTGAAATGGAGTACCCTATATGCAACATTTTCCAAAAAATGACTAAGTTCAAAATCTGGTATTTTTTTCATAAAATATCGAAAATCAAAATCCTAGCAATATGCACACCTCTGATATATGTACAATTGATTTGCAAAAGAACAACTTCCTATCTTGAAAACTGTAGGAGGAGTTATCCATACAATGAGGGTACCCTATATGCAATATTTTGCCAAAAAATGACTAAGTTCAAAAGCTGGTATTTTTTTCGACAAATTATCGGAAATCAAAATCCTAGCAATATGCACACCTCTGATATATGTACAATTGATCTGCAAAAGAACAACTTCCTATCTTGAAAACTGTAGGAGGAGTTATCCGTACAATGAGGGTACCCTACATGCAATATTTTGCCAAAAAATGACTAAGTTCAAAAGCTGGTATATTTTCGATAAATATTCAAAAATCAAAATCCTAGCAATATTCACATTTCTGATATATGTACAATTGATCTGCAAAAGAACAATTTCCTATCTTGAAAACTGTAGGAGGAGTTATCCGTACAATGAGGGTACCCTTTTGGCAGCCGCCCGCCATTTTCACCATTTTAATAACCGGATTTTTCCGTTGGAAAACCCGGTTAAAAATGCCGTGCTATTGCATTAATCTTCCATTACGCAAAAGATAATGCCGAATTACCGATAGAATGAATTGTATTTCAGTACCCCTACATCAGATTTTGCCTAATTTGCGCAGGAAAACAGTTAACTGTTTGATTTACTGAAGTCTCTGTTTGATTTGATACGTAAAAATCACGAAATACAGACGATAGTTTCCAGGTTACAAAGCATAGATAATGAAAACGAAACGAAAATCAGAACAAGCTAACACCAACGTCATGTGTGAAAACTGTCAACGCATTGAAATATTTATATAGCCTCAATTTACTTCCCAAAATCGGCACCAATATATTTTGCATGTTTCAAAATTTCCCTTCATACGCGAACTGTTGCACAACAAGCAAATTCATCATAGTCAGATCGACCCTTTTTCGTATAATGTCATGGCTGCTTTAAACAAAGAACCTCGTTTTAGAAGTATGGAATCATTTTACCGCATGCCGAACCCGAAGCAATTAAACTAATTGAAACACGCCTTTCCTTTATAATTATTTTCGTAATAACTCAGATTTGACACAAAATTACCCCTTAATTTTTGCAATTTATATTTTCCTTCCCATAAGGATAATTTATGCTAAACTACGTTGAATTTGCCTCGGTAGTTCTTGAAAAGAAGATTTTTAAAAATGCACCCCCCTTTTTCTACAGTTTCAAAGTTTTCTCCGCTTTGAATACAGATCAGACTTTTATTTCTGCAATTTATATTCGCCCTCCCATAAGGATGCTTTGTGCCAAATTTGGTTGAAATTGGATAAGCGGTTTTAGAGAAGAAGTTCAAAATGTAAAAAGTTTACAGACGGACAGACGGACGGACGGACAGACGGACGACGGACAAAATGTGATCAGAATAGCTCACTTGAGCTTTCAGCTCAGGTGAGCTAAAAAGTGAGAAAAATTGATTTGAAAAAGTGTGAAAAATTGATTTGAGTAAACTATAGGTTATACCGACGAAGAAATCATCGTTAGTAATAAACTGGCAAACAAATTAAGATCTATATATTACATGCACATCCTTTATTTTAAAGAAGCATTTTAAAGAACGATTGTGAAAATTTCTTTGGCCGTCGACAACAATGCCTTCATTCATGTACATGTATAAGAATGACGTAACTGACCAACTTAATCTCCTGGCATTGCGTCCGAGAATACGGGTAATAAAAATATAGAATAGATAGAATATTCTATCGTTAAATTGACAGATGTCCTACGGACCCGGTTTAACGATAGATTTCGTCCCATATTCTCGCTTCGTAGCAAATAAGAAAAAAATATCGAGCTGTTACAGTATCTCGCCTAATCCTATAATTAGTCTCAAAAACTTACAATGTTGCTCTTTTATGATCCCATTTAACCACATTCACTGTTTTTGCAACGAAATCACTGCCACTTTTAACATCACGTTTGAAAATTTGCTATTTACGGTCGCCATGTTAATGATAAAATCCGAGACATTCCGAGTGCGATTTCCGACAAAATGGCAGGCAAATTCAAACGTGTATATATTAACAAAATGCTTTGGCACGACCCATTAAATGGATTATTTTGTGGATTTAACAACATATGCATGTTTAAAAAGTTTCTAGTGTATAAAAATGTGTTTTTCCCTTGCAGATTATCTTTAACAGAGTTGAAATCGACGCGAAGCAGATCCGCTTCGCGGCTGCTACATTGCAAGTATATGGGACGAATTCTTACTGTGACCTGAGCGTCTTTAGATAAAGAATGTTTCACACTGAGTAACCATGTAGAATTTTTTTTATACAAAGTAATGTTACAACCAGTTCGGCATACTTTGATTAGAATACTACCAGAGTACTTATAATGAAAAGCAGTTCCTTAAATATTCGCACAATTTTCGATGTTTTACATTACTTCATCCCAATATTCTATATATAGACATCGTTGTTCCCCGGTGAAAGAACTTCAAAACACAAAATATATATTTATAGGATATACAAAACCTTGATTAATAGATAGACCGCTCATCTGCATCATCTGTAATTTACTCCATTCTCTCTCTCTCTCTCCTTCTATCAAATTAAGTCACGAGCGGTATAATTGTCTTAACTCCGCCCTACTACGATCTGATTGGACAAAAGTCAGTCAAAACATTACGTAAAAACATTTCAGGAGTTAACACCTATTAAACGCTTCTATGTAGTTCGCTGTATCATTCTTATCATATATGACTTTGTTTAATACAACAACTTTGGCGAGTGCAAAAAAAAACCCACCTTAATTAGCTCCTGCATACATATCCTTTTTAAATCTGTCATAAATTTTTATTCATTTCATGTATTGTTGCCATGCAAAACTGGTTTTGATTTACTTTGAATCGTTGCTGATCTACTTTCAGATCTACTTTACACTTGGTGCTGTTTTGATGTTAGTTATACCTGCTATAATAATCACCATCTGCTACACAATCATCGTTGTTGTAGTGTGGAAAAATTCTGCGTTTACTCCATCAGACACAGGCAAGTGATTTTTTTCATGTTTTTTTTTTGTAGATTTTTAAATGTTAGTCGTTTGGCTTGTAAACCGCGTGCTGTCCAACTGATATCATCTTCTGGTTCTCGAATCGATTCCTCAGAAAAAAGAACAAGGATTCAAAACTCCCCATTCTATTCATCCTTTCGCAACATGACGTCACGAATATTGTGAACTTATTCAAGGTTTTCTTTCAAATTGTTAAAACTGTCATAAATAAAATAAACATGATATATGGATTTCATGTTGGCTGACGCGTGGTCCATGTTTTTAAAGAGGAAAAGCCGGTGGAGAGCATACTAGTAATATCAATCACTAGTCAAGTTGATTGACAATTTACTTGGTAATAACGACACAAAAAAATCAAATGATTAATTTTTTTATATTAAGTTTATAGTGGATTTTAACAAAGCACTTTTTATACACCATTATAAAATTTGTATTTGTTATGTTAGTCATTCTAAAACAAGAACCAAATTAGGACCACATTTTAGCCAAGATTAAAGTTTGTAAATATGTAATAACGTTAGACCCCATACCATCTCCCCAAGACTCACGAATCCTTTAAAAATTTGTAGGTTGGTTAAGAAAATGAAAATGAATCTTATATGTGGGTGTCAATATAATAACATTGTTTTCCTCAGAAACTCCTAGAATTTCGACCATTATTAATCGTAAGTTGAAGAAATATTTTAGATCCTAAAATATGAGTCGGTTTTATTGAGACTACGGCAAACATTCTCGTGAAAGTATAATGGAAACAACTCGGTATTATACCTTCCTATATTGTACAGAATACTGTATGTTTCAATGCCATGCCATTTTCTGGCGATTTATTTTCTGTTATACTCTTACAGACTGCAAATCGAATTCCAATGCAACGACACTTATCAAAGACACAACCACGTTGCCAAATGGGCGAAAAACTTTTTCTCGGGCAAAAATAAAATCAATCAAGATAACCTTTGGTATAGTTATTGGTAAGTACTGATTAACCAAATTAATTTTGCTATATATATATAGTGAAGCAGCAGCTAGCTGTTAAATTTTTAAAAATAAATATAAGAGAAATAAAAAAAAAAGGAATAGTCTTCAGACAAAAACAGTATAATTCCAATATTATATTGTTGGAGGTATTGGGTTAATGATGCATGTAATAATAATAATAATCCAAAGCCATTGACTTTTCTTCAGTTTTTTCTTCTTTATTAAACAAAGTTAAGACCTGTGTATATAAACTTTAAGTATTTTTGGGGTTTCTTATACTAAATTTCGTATATACGTTTTCTTTCAGCATTTATTCTGAGTTGGAGTCCTTATTTTATATTTAACTTTTTGGTTGTCTACCATCACATCAAAATTGACAGCAACAGGATGTACGAAATTTCTATGATGTTTCAACTTCTGGCGCCAATAAACTCTTTAGCGAATCCAATGATATTCCTGATATTTAATGGCAAGAAGTACTTACAACTGTGCAAGAATACGGATCATGTTAAGTTTCATACTGATACCCATACTCATACTCCTGGTGCAACAGTGTAAAAGTCTAAACGCAGTACCAGTTAAAGTAATCGGAAAGTAAAGGAAGGATATATACGAAGATCATCATGTGATCGATTTAAAAAAAAAAACATTTAAAGACTGATCGGTATGGACGTTTCATACAAAGCATCAATGAAAATGCAGAGAGGCTGATATCATTTTATTTATTTATTCACATTCAAGGATTGTCATCCCATTGTTTGGTGGTAGAATAAAAACGTTACAACATGAAGACACTTCTCAACACAAGGAAAAAACTAATTCTCGTGAACAAACTTCGGTGATAGTTTGGTTGATGACTAAATGAAGGCTCCACAGAGAAGTGGAGGAGACAAATATTTGACCTCTTCATTAAATAGACTGAACGTGTCATTGTTTAAAATTTTGAATATCGGAAACAAAATAATTTACTTACGGAATAAATTATGAATCAAATATTTTGTTTTTAATGAAAACTAATTAAACATGCTATTTTAAAAGTTTTTTCGGTTTTTTTTTAAAGTTTGATTAGTAGAACTCTTGATCCGTGTTTTAACAGGTTCAATCCACGTCCGCGATTATTGAAGGAGGAAAGGAATTATCAATTTTGTGACGTTCTGAGAATTTTGTCCTCCGACATTAACAGTAAACTGTCCTTCAAGAATTGCTGTGTTTAACATTGTTGCTAGTTTTCTTAAACTATCACTCACACGTCACGAGAAGTCACGAGTTGAAGACTGGCTTCAGAACGTACAAGTTTTACCATTGCATGAAATTTCAAAATCGAATTAAATAATGGTCAAAGTTTTACAATTTGAAAATCATATATTTTGAATAATTTATGATATTCAATGGAATAATTAACATTTGTGGTGTCTCAATTTTCTTTTGATTTCTATCGCAGTCTTCCATGCCATCTTTAATTCATCGTTAATACAAAAGTTTGTTTGGGCACTTATTGATCTTAAATACCAACTAATCTATACTGCATTGCTACAAAAAAAGAGAAATTATTACTGTTGTTTAAGAAGTCGAGTGATCAACAAATTACCTATAGATCTACCACATATTTTTAGATGCGATATTTCAAGCTATAAACTGTACACACGGGTCTAAAAAAAGTAAACAAAATAAATAATTTTAATAAGAAAAGTTAAGGAGTTTTTTTTGTTTCGGAAAATAATGTTCGAATTCTGTTGCATAGTTTAGGGGAAATACAAGTATTTATATCTATTAGTTAGCTTTCAATATATATACAACGTTTCGTTTTAGACGGCGAAGGAGAAAAAACCAAGTAAACTGTAGGGAACAAGGGAGAAAGTAGGATGTATTAGTCCCCTACCGGTTTCACCGGAGGGGACTATAGCTTTCCTCTGCGTCCGTCAGTCCGTCTGTCTGTCCGTCCGTCCGTCCGTCTGTCTGTCTGTCCGTCCGTCTGTCTGTCCCACTTTAGTTTTCCGTTGTTTTTTCTGCATGCGTTTGACGAATGATGTGAAACTTGCTGAGCAGCTTCAAAATATCAAAACAGCAGACCAAGTTTATACTTTTGTAGCGTCTAGTCAACACAATTTCCAGAAATTTAATTTTTTTTACTCCAAATTTTTTAATGATCGGGTTCGTTATCGGGCTCGGTGTGTACTAAATGAACGAGGACCTTATGTGGTCAGTCAAATAATAAATAATATCGTGCATTATTTGTATTATTACATTTATCATTTCTAATAACAAACAAGTTCTGTAAAATGGTGTCAAGTATTGTGTAAATTTTAACGGCAGGGTTTTATCATTATTATTATTACAATCGGGTTCGTTATCGGGTTTGGGCTGTTGAATAATAGACAAGTTCTGTGTTTGCTTTGCTTCAAATATGTACTTTTTAAATGGATTTTTGAGATTGGTTGCTGTTTATTATAATCATTTTTCATAATTTCATACTTTACAATTACTACATTTATGATAGGGGATATTTAATATACAGAGTCTCAAACTTTTGCCATTCGCAATCAAAGGGTTACCGGTAGGGGACGTGTATTGCTTATGCAATACTCTCAGAATGCTTGTTTCTATAGATATGAATGCGTTTATTGCAATTATTTTCTGAAGTACTATTTGAAATCTTTTTTGTAGACGAATTTGTAGGTTTACGGTGAATTGATTGAAAGTTTGTTTTAATCAGGTCCCGTGTCACAGAAGGAGCTAGCACAAAAAAAGAAACCCTCGCTGAGTAATTGCCTTTTGCGCAGAGGATAGATCAATAATGCCTTCTTTACAATCTGGTGGCAACTCAGACAGACTGACTGACAGAATTCTGATGGGACGTTTAACAACAATCAATTAATCAATAATGATAGAAACTGTTTCTTAAAAATATGCTGACAAACAATAATGCAAGAAGCCAGACAAATTTGCATGTTGATGCTCAAGTTTGTTGGATGGGAAACGATCGGTCATAAATGGAAATTTGCGTTCAATGCTTGGAACAATACCATCAAATAAATGACAAATTATCTCTTTAATCTTTTTAAATCTGTCCTATAATCTCTCAATTTATCTGTCATGCAATCCAAACACTCCTGAATTGATGAATCTTTGCTGTCTTTATCAAATAATGGCTTCCCTTTGTATTTTAACAGTCAATACATTCATGATTACTGACGTCACCAATGCAATTTTCAAATCATGTTGTTAAATGTATCTGAATAGAACAATCTTTATACAATAGAGTGTCTCCTTTTGGTGTTTCATGAAGGTAGTTAGCAAAATGTATAAAAAAAAATAACCCGCTAAACATTTTTTAACATTAGTACATGTACTTTACCTTAAAGTTGGATATTGAGAACACGTCATATTAAACAGGATATTAAAAACTGTTTATACCGATTTGTAAAATACTATAGTCACATTCACTATATTTAATTTTTTCTGACGGGTAAGCAGATACTTATTAAATATTTTTATATCACTTAGCCGAGTCACTCAAGTGACCTATTGGAAATGGCCTTCGTCCGTCGTCATGCGTAGTCAATAGTGCGTCGTGAATTACCAATTTAATTTACATTGTTTCTTCTTAAAAACTGCACGACCAATTATTATCATGTTAAGTTGAAGCATCTCTGGGATAAGAAATTCATAAAGTGGGAAATTTATGACCATACCACCCCCAGGGTCACATTAATTTGGCCAATTAAGCAAAAAAGGGCGAATTTTTATAAAATCATCTAATCCCACACATGTTGGAGGGAAAAAAATGCATGATTATATGATTATGATGCCCATGAAGCAAAAATAGTATAATTCATGGTCCCTGGATCAGGGGTTCAAGCCCAAAAGCGGGGGCAATATGAACATATACATGTACCTGTGGTAAAAATGTAATAAAGCTTAGAAATCTGATCTTCACTCCCATATACATGTACTTATGAGGAAAACAATATGCATGATTGGTGCGGCCAATAAGGCCATAATGTATAATTGGTTGTTTACGCGAGGGGGAAATTTACACGCGATAAGCTTAAAACCATGTAAAATGCTCCCGCGTATGGAACGCAATGCATGTACATGTAGATGCTGATGTTGGTATTTCATGAGAAGATGGTGCTTTATTATATGAAGATGGTGCTTTTATGTGTGAAAGTGCTTTTTATATGATGGTGCTTTTTATGTGATTGTGCATTTTAGTATGACGGTGCCTTTTTATGTGAAGGTGGTCACCCCGAACTCCTCCTATTTTTGAAGACTGGGCTTAACATTAAACACTGTGCCGGATAAAAAGCCGGTGCCAAGGGGACATTTTTGTACCCATCTAAAGTGCATGTACTCGAAAAATTCAAATACATGTATGTCATATGATAGACTATTGCTTAAAGAGTTTATAACCACATTGTGATTGATGTATCTCACCTGTCAGGTGAAACTTTTATTTTTTAAAAATTCGTCCAGGAAAATAATTTCTCCTATAGAGAAAACAATTGTTTCTATTGGAAAATTCAAATATCCTACCGGAATAAAAGAATTTCTTATAGGAGTATAAATTCCAATAGGAGTTGAAAAAAAATTCCTAGGATTAAAATCCTATAGGATATTTTATTTTTTCCGAAGGAAAACCATCTGTCTGAATTAAATTACTGTAGGATTTTAATTAAAATTCATTTCTATAAATAAATTACCTCAACCGAACATATTAATTGACAACTATAAATGACGGAAAATTACAAGAATAAAAATCCATATTGCTTATCGTTTATAACTTTGTTTAATAAAATAACTTTTTTTGATCCTATGAGTTCAAATATTACAAAGTTGATAGGCTGTGGTTGCTTTACACGTTTAACATACAAAATGATAATAATATAATATGGCCGTCATTCTCAAAATGGACGCCATGTGAAATACCTGTTACATCTCTGATTGTTTCAAACAATATTACTTTTCAAAACACAACAGAATTTATCGTGATTTAATTGATACCCTTAATAATGATGAAATTTGATAATTTGATCTTTTAATATGCCATTTTTTTCTCACTGGTTTTATATGAAAGTTTTCAAATGAGATCATTGATGACTAATGACAATTCGGAATGGCGATCATGTAAAAATTTCAAAACACGAAAACCAAGCTTTTTACTTAAAGAATTCAATTTTTGGCACCTGGAGCTAGAATATAAATAATCCAAGATTCTTCCAACTATTGCCAATCCCCCCCTTACGAATAAATGTTTTTCAGACAATAAATTCGGATAAGAGTTTAATAGACTAAAAAATGAAGCAATGGGACTTTCTGACAGGGTCAACCTAAAAGCTACGGTACTCAGTCGACCGTCAAGGCCTATGCCCGACCTAGAGGCCTCTTGTTCAGTTGACCATTTTTTTTTTTCAAAAAGACAACTACCATATTAGATACAAGTGGTGGTGGTGCAATGAATAAAACAATTATGAAACTCTTTCATTAAGAATGGATGAATATCATAACACTTAATTGCCAGTCGTGTTTGAAAAACATAAACATAAATTTCACAAAAATGTCGTATAACTTCAACGACCTTGTCAGCAAATACGATCTTCCACTGGGTAGCATGCTGACTGACGTTTTTCATACTAATTGTTAAACCATAATAAATCACCTAGTTGTCTACAGACTTTTCCCGGGTTTTTCCCGATTCTGACAAAGAGCACAATGCGGGTGTGACCGGTCAGCAGAGGATGCTCACTCCTCCATGGCACCTGTTCCTACCTCTATATTTTAAGAGGTCCTTGTTGCTCTGCTTTGAAATTGTATTTCGTTTTATAGATTTTTGAGACGGTTAACGATTTGTTAATGTCATTTTATCATACAATTAAACCCCTGTCACACCGGAGCTGCGTCCTCACGGCGATCCCGCTGCGTCCTTAAATAATGTAAAACGCCAAAGTAAACGCAGTAGAGTCTCCTACAGCGCCGTAAGAACGCAACGGCATCTTCGTCCGTCGCAGTGGGATCGCCTTGAACAACGAAGAACGCCATGCGACGGCGCGCACTTTGAACTTGCACAAAGTACGCGCCGTGGCTCGGCGTTCTGATAAACTCACCGTAGAAGCGTAGTGAAATCGCCGTGACAACGCCGTAAGATCTCCAACAGCGCCACGAGAGCTCCGTCGGCGCGCTCAAGGAACGCAGCTAATCGCAGTGTAGACGCAGTGATAAGTCAATTGCGCTTGCACGGAGACCTCACGGAGTCCTTTGAGATCCCACTGCGTCTCTATCGCGCTCTCACTGCGCTCTCACTGCGCATCCACAGCGTTTGAACAAGTTGTTTTCCATTTGGATGCGTTCACACAGCGACCCCAAAGAGCTGTTGCTGCGTTCATCGCGCTCTCGTGACGTTTCTTCTGCGTTTAAACCGCGTTCCAACGGCGTTTCTACTGCGTTGTCATCAAGACCACGAAAACTCGAAAAATGGCTGTTGTACAATAGCAAGAGATGGTAATAATTATTAAACTGGATGTAGATGACTATGTAAAAAGTAGAATTTGCTAATATTCCAGTACGTATCAATGGACGTAGATGGAATTCATGCCATTTGGTTATAATGTTTTCAAATCTTTTCTGTTTTCTAACAACGAATAACGGATCTTTCTTGTAGATCTGACTACTTAGAGTTTAATCCTAGCCCTTTACAAATTGTTTATAAGTAACTATGTTTCAATTACAATGTACCTTTTCATGTACCTTTTCATAAAATCAAAACAATTTTTTAATCATTTGTTTACTAGTTGTAAATTATTGTTTGTTTCCCATTCAATTGTACAAAATATTAACCTACCAAGAAGTAAAGAACGTCTTGTGCACGCAGTCAGCGCGCAGAGTACGCCGTGGACGCGCGGTAAAATCTCCTAGCACGCAATGAGCGCGCGGCGGAGACTCAGCGAGAGCGCAGTTAATCGCCAAGTAGAACGCCGTGAGAGCTCCGTAAGAACGCCTCGGTCGCCGTCAGGACGCCGTGAAAACTCCACTTGTAAAATTTTCAAATAAAACTGTACATTTTTTCTTAATTTTCCTTGCGATCCTACGGCGATTCCATGAATTTTACAACGCCATGAACACGCCGCGGGGACGCGGTTGGTGTGACAGCCTTTAGAGAGGCAATTAACAATAATTAGGCATAATGTTAGTGACTTTTACCTGATTAACCTGTGTTCCCAGTTATCATTTTCAGTTTAAATATCGTGTATAAGAACAAAGGCAACCTAAAATAAATACGACAGAATTTGTATCGTACTGTATGTTATGGATTAGTGAACTGAGCTTGAAATAATCGACCAATTTGCATCATCTGGGGCTCTAATGAGTGATGTATTTGATCATAAACAATGCATACACGAATGAATTAGTTACGTAACGGAGAATTACGAAATTCTTTAATTAAATCATAGTTCAATGCATGTATGAAGTAATTAAACAGATTTGATGATTTAAAAGATGATTATAAGATTACTTTTGAATAAATCGGGAAGTTTTATGTCCAGGTTTTCAATATTAATGCTTCTAATTAATGGATAATGAAGATGTTATTTTCTTCTTAACAAATCCATCATGTGTCTTTCATCCCTTACTTTAATCTTTTTTTAAAAGTTTAAAGTCACAGCAGGATGTCCCCCTTTTCTCGCCTGATTTACGCCATCGTTTGTCAGAATTTCAAGCCGTTTTTCATCAGCGTTTAATGCATTCTAGACTGTAATATGGCTCTGAACATGCTAAGCAATCAACTCTAGATCGAACGTGAGCAAACAACAAAATGTTGTTTGAAGAATAAGGAAAAGGGTGTTTAATCTTGCCATAATTTTTTGGTAATTCTTGGTATTGATAAGATGAAACCTTTATTTGTATTCAAGTAAAGAGCGTTTTTTTAAGCCACATATTTCACATCTATATCATAGAATGAAAATTACACAAGAAATACTGACAAGATCTCATCATTATATAAAAGAGTCAAAACTAGATATAACAATAGTTTTTCACAAATAAAAAATTCAGTAGAAACTCAAAATATGTGTTCGAGTGGTAGAAGCACAAAGCAATTAAATTATGTATAATATATTGATTATGGGTTAAAAATAAAGCCATTTATGCAATTGAATACTATGCAGAAGATGTGACCAAAAATATGATTTAATAATTATTTGAATTAACTATATATCATTGACAATTTAACAGGGAAAATGTTGACAGGAAAAAAGTTCTTCAAGAGTCAAGTAAGTACTTTGGAAAAAACTAGGAAACTTTGAAATTTAAAATGCTTAGATATATCTTATCATTTTAATTTTTCGAAATGCGCCTCCATTTTTTTTTCATCATATGATTTTAAATGAAAAGTAATATTTCTTGATTATTGGAGAAAAGTTTGTTGGTATTAGTTTTATTGCTACATTGAATATATATTCTGTAAGTTTTTAACAGATTTGCTTTTTGGAGTGAATTTTCATTAAATACAAGGAAAAACCATAATACTATTAAAGAGAACCATAAAATGTCGAATTCGCATTAAAGACATCAAATACATGTAGTAAACTACTATATATGACATGAGTCAAGTTTGGCCCCCATAATTAGCAGTTTTCAAAATGTTTCTGGTAAAAGATATATGTTATTTTTGGAATATGTGATATATGTTATTGATTTTTTTGCACTTACTGGCAGTATATATATATATATATATATATATATATATATATATATATATATATATATATATATATATATATATATATATATATGACGTCTAAAATGACGCTAGTTTTGTAATTCATTAAAAATCTGTCAAAATCTGACCGTTTTCTTATCTTTCTTTGAATGGGAAATAAAGAGCAATGCTTTGAACATGAATAATCTTTTTTGTCACTTATAAGTCTTAGACATATACATCTTTGATAAAAATATTTTGTTTATTTAAGCAATCACTCCATGTTTTCTGAAAGACAAACTGCTAGAAAACAAAACGTTTAATTGTAAAAACGCAAAAATTGCGGAAACATGTTAACTTTTTGTTGTCATATTTCAAAATTGTTGGTATTTGGACCAAAAATGAAAATTATGAAGAAATTTTTCCGTTATATTCGAACAAAGAATTACAGTAAATTGATGGTGTTCATTTTAGGGGGCCATGTTGGGCCCATATCATAGGTATCTACACAATTTAGTCCTCAACATAGTAGCCTGTTTCAAATATAAATGACATTAATGATTCATCTACATTTCGTGCAATCGGTGTTCTACATTTTTGTGCGAAAGGATTTTAAGAGCATTTCAATTTAATGTGCATAATTTGAATAACAACAAACAGCTGCATTGTACGTAAGTAAAGAATGGTGCTTTCTTAGCATATCTGATCTTAATAGCGGATTGATTTAGTGTACATAAAGTCGCCATATTTTTAAATTGACTATTACAGTCTCTTTTATATATGATATGTTACTATCATGAAAGACATCATTAAGATGCAACTTTTAACCGCCCCCCCCTTTAAACTCATGCTCAATCTGTCTCGCAACTATTTGTGTGTGCCGTAACGTTAACGTTGTGATGTAAAAAAAAAACACGTTAAGGTCATACAGCTAAATATAGATTAAATAAATAACTATATTTATTTTGTAAAAGATAACGAAAATAGAGCTTTATTCTGCCCCGAGGCTTTCACGACAACTTTAACAGAGAAATCTAAAAATAAATAATATTTATTAATAATTAAGGAGGCCGATTTGGGTTTCTCTGTGGAAAAACTACAATAGCAACACTCTGCTGAAAAAAGCTGAAACTTTTGTGGAAACATCCCGAGGTAGTGTTAATTCACAGTTGTGAAATTCATGACCCAGGAAGGTAGGGTGATGCCACAATGGGGAGGGTCGAATTTCTACATGGAAATATATTAAGTAATTCTTTAAAACTCTTCTTCTCAAACAATCAGCCAGAAAAGCTGAAACTTGTGTGGATGTATCCTCAGGTAATGTAGATTCAAGGTTTTGAAAATCATGTCCCCTGGAGGGTTAGGTGGGGCCACAATGGGGGGGGGGGTCAAACTTTTACATAGTAATATATTGATTAAATTTTATAAAATCTTCTTAGAAACCAATTGGCCAGAAAAGTTTAAACTTGTGTGGAAGCATCCCCAGGTATGGTAAATTCAAATGTGTTCCGATCCCCTGAGGTAGGATGGGGTCACAACGGGGTGGGGGCAAATTTTTACATAGCAAGATATAGAGAGAAATCTTTAAAAATCTTCTTCTAAAAAACCATTTGTTTAGAAAAGATGTAACTTTAGTGGAATCAACTACAGATAGTGAATATTTGAATACGTTTAAATCAAAATTTTTGGGAGTAGGGTGGGGCCACATTGGGGATCCAATTGTACAAAGGAAAACATTTTAATTGCTTACAAAATGGGAATTGTTATTACATACGGTTTTACTCATATGCAAGCATTTTGACATATTATTGATTCTTTAAAATTGTTGAGACTCTGGCCCCTGGATGATTCTTGGGCCCCACAATGGGTTCAGAGTTTGATGTAGATTTATATCCCATATATAAACAATTGTTTAGGATCTTTTTTAGAACTGCAATGCTTAACATGTGATATGACTAAAATCAACAAGATAGAAGAAGGACTTGGTTATTAACATAAGAATATTCAGTGAGAAAATGAATTTTTATTTATAAAGGATCGACATGTATTACACCACATTGTCCAAATATTTTGTATTTTGTCTCATTTTATTATGCCTATTGTTGCTCAGGTGAGCGATGTGGCCCATGGGCCTCTTGTCATTTGAATGATGCAAGTCTGAATATTATGACAATGTTTGGTAAATTACTCCAAGTTAACAAATGAGTGAAGCTCATCAAAGAAAATCATCGTCCTTTGAGATAATTGAGAGTCATTGAGTTAAATTTTGGGGGGAATTTAAGGAAACTTTTGAAAAGTCCAAAAGAATTTGTCTAGACTCAGATTAAAGAGGTATTCAAGATTTTACCTGCCAAAAAGCTTAGCATGACTATAATTCATTAACTAAAGCGGAAGGGGACGGGTCAAACATTTTTATTTTCAACTTTAACGGATATTTAATTTATTATGCTTGTCAATATATGGTATGTTTAAAAGATAAAAAAAATTGGAATGCCTTCACTAAATCCTTCTAACCAAATTCTCCACTACAATGCACCGATGTACACTGCCTCTTGGGAAGGGAATTCAAAATGAAAAATTTTCCTTCTCCACAAAAATTTGATCTCGCTACGTGAGATCTTGCACTTTTTCCGTATATAAAAAAAACAGCTCCGAAAAGTAATTTGACCTCTTTTAAAAGACATATTTATATCAGTACTCACAGAATAAAATGTAAATAAGTTATAAAAATGGATAATTGACACATGCGTTGCATAGATCTTAAGGAAAGCGTAATGTCTCAAATGTATCATAAGGCGTGTTGCAGCGTGGCAACAACCTAACCTTAAAACCTATAGTATTTGATATAATAAAAAGCATTAAGATTAAATAAATATAAAAAATTAATTCGTTGAAAATACCCATATTTTTTTTTCATGACTAATTTTCTAGTTTTACACCGACTGTTACATTTTCTTTTTATTTTTCACAACAGTGACATTACTTTTGGATAACCCTTGTATAAATTGTCGGCAAGACATTTCTTTTGGATCAACCCTTTTATAGATACAATAGTCTGCAAGTAATCACTCATCAAGATATTTCCTGAAACATAAGCTAACCAATCACTGAATAGAGCCATAACCTCATCAATTACAATCAAATATTTTGACGCCAAGGATGAAGTCAATCTGTTGGTATACTGTAGTTGCGTCATCACTTAGACTTGATGCTTGTTATAGGAAGATGGAGCATCCTGTAGCCTATGCATCTAAATCCTTAAATATCACCATGAAAAAAAGAGATCACACAGAGAAAAGGATTATTAAAATAAAATAATAAAATCATTTCGACACAGACCATAGACAGCATATTCAGTACAATTCATATAGTAAGCCCCAACTGACTAAAAGGTTCATATGCATGTCTGACATTATTGTAAAATGTAGGCAAGGACCTTTATTTACTGGCAAATAATAAAAATCTACATGACTTGAAGAAGTTGATCGGAATGAGCAAGTTGACGTTCGTAAGTGATAGACATGTACATTGTTTAAAAAAAAACCAAATACACATAATAAGTTTTAGAGTAAATCATTTTTTCAAATGATAGTTCATCATGAGCAGAAATTGTACAAAGATGATAGAAATAAAAAAAACTTATAACTTTAGAAATTGAAAAATGCATTAAAAGGAGCTTATGTTTAAAAGGGGACCACTGATTGTTTTTATCAGTGCAACTTAGACTCCGAAGTAGCGCAGTGTACAATGCACTCGCTTCACATCGCTGCGACTGTGGTTGTACGTGATGGGGTATTACTTTTCTCCGGGTACTCCGGCTTCCTCCCACATCAATGACTCCCTCACGCTTACCTCCGTGCCAACAAGAGGTACCAATATAAGTTTGGAACTTGTTTATCAATCGTTATAAAATAAATAAAGTGTTGTTCGGTTCAGTTCAGTCATCGAGACAAAGCGCGCCTTCTATGTTATCACTATCTGGATACTAGACACTTCCACACAGTGAAAGGACTTGATGTTTTCAACCGCTGCACGAAAGGCCAAGAAAGGTAAACCAATGATACTTCAGATTTCAGATCGTCTGCAGCAGAAAATTGCAACTGACATTCTGTTTCTCAGAAATGAACGGTATATATAGATTGTAGCAAAGATACGCCGTAAGTAAGGGTATAGGCTGAAATATGTTTACAAAGACTCAGAATGACAACAAGGACCCCTGTATACAAGTGCCTTTTAAGTTGAAGAAATCTAATAACTATCACAGAAACAGCGTTTGCTCGTATGAACCACAAGAACTCGAATACTATCCATGAAATCCACCCAAGCTCAATGGAATTAACTTTAATCACATGTTCATGGGGATCTTTAACACATTAAATACAAACTATAGCCTTATTTTAAAATTACACCGAAAAAAGAAACCTGGTTTTTTTTTACATGCATTAACGAACGTTTACTCTTCCAGTTTTAATATCATGCTTGAAACATTGATACATAGAGTTTTCGTTCTTGTCATGTTGGATCATGTTGGATCTAATCTTACCTTCACTGTAAATATGCTACAAATTATCTCCTAGACGCTTACGTGGTCGTCCAGCCTCGCATGGATACTTATTAAATTTTTAACATAATTTCATATTGCTCTTCCTTCAAAGTGTAGAAAAGAAGCATATTGAATATTTTTTTTTATAAGAAAAAAATGCTAAACAATTTGATTTAAGACAATAGTGAATTGTACCGATAGTTTTTCAAGCAACTGGTTAATTGCATTAGTGGATAAATCTATCACAGACACACTGACAAAGTGACTTCAGCCAAATATCTATCTTGTATAAAGATGTTCCAACTTATAGGTCGTATACTCTGACTGAAAAAATTGAACTATACACAAATACAACCGATAAAGGGTTGTAAAAACCAACATCCTAAAGAAAAAGCCGACTAAATTTTGTTCTGGTTTATTTCGCATGATGAGTGTATGTCGTGAAACAGATCAAGTTATATATTTTGCTAAAATGAATATACCGTATTGTTATACTTTCATGTTAAATACTGAAATCTGATTGGTTAAGACGCAGTTAATAATATTTACTATTACCCTCAGCGTTAGCAACGCACTTGGCAACGGGTAACATTAAAAAATGTTACATGCGCGAAAACTATGCGCGTACGGTTCGCTGTAGAATTCACGTTATTCCTATATAAAAGCAGTAAAATTTTCTTAAAAATTTTAAAAAAGACATTCAGTATAACAAAATAAATAGTGCCTGTTTGGGAGGATAACAGTTGAAATTGACACCCCTCGAAAACCATTGTCAACCTCCGCTTCGCGTCGGTTGACAATGGTTTTCTCGGGGTGTCAATTTCAACTGTTACCCTCCCAAACAGGCACTATTTATATAATATATTCCTTGTTTAAAATGAGTCGAGTAAAGCACGATATACAGAATAGACCGTCTCTTGTGGCCTGAATGACTTTTTTCTTTTGAAAAATGTCGTTTAGAGCTAACAGCGTCATTGAGTTGAATACAGTTGAAGCTTTACCATAGTTCGTCGAATCACATTTATCGCTTTATTTTGAGGAGGAACCATTGTTGCCTTTTTACCATAATTTTCCTCGTTTGTCCGTCTTTTAAGTCTTCAAATGTAAAATGTATGCAAACATTTTCCCATATCGGATCAGATACTTTACTTACATGTAATTGAATAATATCCTTAGCAATGTTAGCCAAGCATGCTTTTTTTATGTTTTTATACATGTAAATGACAATTTTGATTAGATTTGGATCAGCTATTGTCTTCTCGTATAGTAACATAGTTCATGGATCTCACAAATTATCCAAGACATCGTTTGTTCAAATTTGATATTTACAACATTCTAAAGAGGAATACATCATTTTATTCTGCGTCAGATTTTAAGGCATGTAAAATCACATAAACATTTGCACTAGTATCCATCAGCCGGACTCAGTAATGGATGTCTAAATAATGATCGCTGATTCTCTGTGTCACCAAGCAATGGGACAATTTCCCACGTCTATTCATTACCAAATGATTGTTTAAAAAAGTAAAATTACGTGAGCTTTCAAACGTTTCTCTTTGGCAAATTATGAATTAAAAGTTCATATTAAATTTGTGGCAATATCAAAGTTTTAGGATCACGGAAAATGAGTTTAAAGGGGCATGGTCACGATTTTGGTCAAATTGTAAATTGCTGTTTTTATTATCTACAATGCTTTAGAAATGCGTTTCTAATAATCAAATCAAATTTGAGTGTCAGTCGTAGAAATATAAGCAAGATACAGAGCTCGCAATTCTTTGTCATGTAAACAAGGCTCTGCCCTCTTTTTGTTTACATAGGTTCAAAATACCTGTAAACATTCTTTTTCAAGCTAATTTGTCTATTTTCTTTTTCATTTTAAGCATAAATAAACTTTTCCTAGCGTCAAAACACATTCAGATTAGGTTTAAAACTAGAACTTTCACTTCAAAATTCAAAACGTGTAACATACAAAAGCTTTCTTTACATAGCAAAGAATTGTAAGTTCGATAACTTGCCTATAACTAAACGACTGGCACTCAAATTTTGTTTGCCTATTAGAAATGCCTTACTGAAACATTGTAAATATTAAAATCGGAAATATGAATTTTAAGACATAATCGTGGCCATGCCCCTGTATAAATTATCACCAAATGAAACAAGAAATCACATTGACGCAAGCGTTAAACGGGCCGCAAAAATATACATGTAATTGTTGTTTGAATCATCATTGGTTGTTAACATAAAAACACAGAACGAAGAAGAAAATAACGAGTTGGTTGTACTAACCTTAATGGTAGATTTTGATTTCAATTACTATATTTTAAGCAACATGTTTTGAAGTTTAACATTTTACTATAAATATTAAGAATAGAGTTCGTTACTGTAAGCATTTCTAACGCTAGTTGTATGAGCATTGCTTTAGTATAAATTAAGTAAATTAATGGAGAACACATTGATTTGTACATAATTTTAATACAAAGTTCAATTCATTATTATTCTCTTGGAAATTATTTATTTCAAATTAGTTATTTCAAACCAGCTTAATTTTTTGGTGGATTGTATTGAATTAAAACTTATTGCATTAGTTTATATAATTTCAAGAGACCACATAATACAATAGAAATGGATTAAGATAATGGTTCATGTAAGATCATGCTCATCCGATAGAATCTGTTTAATCAACTTTAAAGGTAAAAAATAAGCCGGATAATTTTTTTCCTAAATGGAATTATAAATTTTATCTACACTACAGTTTACGAAAATAATCATGGTTATTTCAAAAGAATTAAAAATAAATCAGGTTAGCTCGAATTTTCAGGTCCATTCAAATTTTCAGTTACATGTAATTGATATGGATGTCATTTCATGATAATGTTCTACCACAAAGTACATGGCAATATAATAAATTCACACACAAAATCTCGTCTTATCCACCAATCTTCTTTTCGTCATCGACTTGACGTTCTCATTGATCAAAGAGGACGTCATTTGGAGTACATTGTTTAAATTTGTTTTGTTATTTTTTATAAACAGGTTCAATTTGTAAACAAATGTATGAAGTTTTGTGAAATTTGCTGAGTAAACATTATACACATTAATTAAAATGCATTTATTGTTTTGTTTGATAGATTTGATCATAAGTTATTCAAATGTAAATGGACTCAGTTATTATGGGACACCCTGTATATTGCTATTGTAAATATTGGATGGAAACGTTCTGTTTGAATGCTGCTGGTGCCTAAGTAAAATACATGTAATTGCAAAAGATACGTTAAATCAATCTTTTACTGACGGGTTCCCCAAACAAAAAGCATTTGTATATACCGTCTCTTGTTTGACTTATTATTCTCAAGACATGGGAGTTCTTCCAAAAAACCTATAGTAAAATTTATATATAGCACAATAAACAAGCTCCTCTCAAAGCGGCAGACAGCCAAACATATCATGCTGAGAGCTTCTTCCTGACTGCAGTAGAAGATAGCAAAAATTCCTATGAACGCTTCTTGCTTTATTTATGATTTGGAGTCAGTGTAAATCTCTCTCTCTCTCTCTCTCTCTCTCTCTCTCTCTCTCTCTCTCTCTCTCTCTCTCTCTCTCTCTCCAACCTGTTCCGGATAGAGCTAGCGCGTCTGCATTTTTACATGTATCATAATTAATAACTTTTTAATCAATTACTGTTTTTATCATTGTCTTTTAATTGTTAATATGTAGGTCTTTGATTGAAAATTAACTAGTGTCTGTTATGAAAAAAAATCTTAAGAAAAATGTTATATCTTTTACAAATATAATATATATATATATGTATATATATATATATATATATATATATATATATATATATATATATATATATATATATATATATATATATATATATATATATATATAAACACACATACGATTGAGTCATCGACTCCGAGAGGAAAAGAGAGATGGAGAGAAGAGAAATATCGTTCTTACACAATAAGAAAGAGTATGTCTCGATCGTACAGAATGAAAGATTTAGGAGAGAGTATTTAGTAATCATTTCTTAACTGCATCTATTTGGCTTACCAATTTAAAAGGCTAAGTTAACATTTCTTAATGTTCAACATTTTATTTATTTACTCCGTTTGCCATTTCCTCTTTGTTAATTGAAAATATTAGGTTTGATCCACTAAACGTGGAAACGATTTCTATAGTAAACACATTCAACTACTAATTATCTTTGGGGAGAACACGTTCTGCTTTTTCATTGATTTGTGTTACAGCTTCAGTATGGAATGTTAACTGCTGTGCGATTGATCAATAGACTTCCATGGCAGCAACATCATCCTCATGCATTTCATTAATACATTTAACGTCATCCCCTTATTTGCACATGGAATGCAACATCGCATCTTCATCAATGGATTAACGAATCTAATCAATAATTAAAAAGTGATCCTGTATCATACTCTATTGTAGGAAGTATGCGCGCCGATCCAACATTATTGCAGATATTTCTGCGTTATTAAATCTTTAATCTTGAGTGCTTATCTTCCAAAGAAGTGTATCAAATAAGACATTGGTTTAAAATGAACAACGGAACTATCAAATAAATGGCAATAACTAAGTGATATAATAATAAGATTGTAACCATAGCATCAGCATCGAATACACACAAGTTTAGACGGATCAATCTTTTTTTCGTATTGATTTTCTGGGTGACTGCCAACAGTTTCAGACGGAGAATAGGAAGAAGACGGAATCGGGAGGAATTATAAGCATCTTGAAAAAAGGTAAATCTTTTATCTCATTCATCAATTATTGAGTAACTTTTTGTTTCTAGTAATGCTTAAGAGAATTAAATTTGATCTTCTCATATTATGGGAGACTGTTGTAGTTAAATCGATGATTTTTTTTCTTCAAATTAACAAAAATAGCACGTAAACAAGCCCTTTTCATATTTTAAAAACCTCAGCTATAAAGCAAGTCTATCAAATGTCTTTATTTCAAAGATTTGATTTTCAAACATTCAAGTAACCCAATTGTGCCTTACAGGAATTTTTAGACCGTTATTCTCAACACATTCTGATTTAATTTAAGTAGTTTGTACCGTATACTTGATTAGGTGCTCTTGTTCATGAAAAGTTGAAGAAATAATCGAAGTACTGTCGGGAGTTGATTTTATTGATTAGTATCAATTTTAAAATCAACCATATGTTATTTTGCCTGGAAAGTAGTTTATCATCTGTATTTGAATTACGCACATTTTTATAATATGAATTCTCGAACTTTTCCGACAAGAATTTCGAGAAACCCCATATGAATCATGTGTGTAATATTTAAAGATAGAATTAATTCCATCAAACTGTGTATCAGTAATCGAAATGTTTCTAAAAATTGTACACGTCTGGATCCAAGCAATATTGAACTTGAGTCTCGTTCAACTAGACGCTCGGCTGTCTCCATTAATCTCCGACTACCAATAGAGACTATCTGTTTGTCGGAGATTTATGGAGATAGCCGAGCGTCTGGTTGAACGAGACTATATTGACCTCTGGCGTAGGAATACATACAACTACAAAACAGTTAAATTGTTCATACTTTATAAAAACTGACTATTTTCAAGGTATCTATAAATACGTTTCTTTTGAAAAACAATGATACAGCATACAGTACACCGAATTTATCTATTGTTTTCAAGATCTACGTCTTGTCAGCGGTGATGACTTGTGCCTAGGTCCAAACACTGTTTCACTTTCGGTTTGCCAGAGTAACTGTATAGGAGATTTGATTAAAATCAACTCCCAAAAATTGAATTATTTTTATATATAAAAGAAACAATCGAGCTTTAAGGGATAAATGTGTTACAAGGTAACACAAAGTCATCAGGTACATGTAGGAGAAATATCGATTCCATACAATCTGCATGTTCTATGGCTTATTAGCTAGAACATTTACAAACAAGAGGCCCATGGGGCCACATCGCTCACCTGAGCAACAATGGGCGTTCAAAAGATATTGTGCCATATGGTCCCTCGGTAGAAAAACAGAAAATAAATATTGTAAAGTATTCGAATTTTACACTTATTTTTGTATACATGTAATCTTTGACATTGTACCTTCATGAAATACTATTTTTTACCAGCATAAGAAAATTCTACGCAAGATATAAAACTAAACATTTGGTAGAGGTATACTGTTAAGTTGTTAACTTCCAAATCCCTATATTTTCGTTCTGCCTCCCCCCCCCCCCCACTTTGTAAAGCGATCAAAATATATGAGTGCATATAGGTACATTTTTTTCATCAACTACTCAGTACTTACTAGTTATTGTATTAAAAAAATAATAGTAATTGTTTTTTATTTTAAAAACCCTACATGTATAGATGTGAAGAAGAAAATTGTACCTCAATGTGCTCAAATTAAAAACATTCAAAAATTTTAGTTGTCTTCTTCATTACAATTAAATTACTGTTATTTACTTCGCGTACAAACCAGGATAATTTTCCGCTGTGATATTCTTAGGAATAGCGATAATTACTTTATCCCCGCAACAGAAATGTGTCAGAAAAATGGAAACTGTTTTTAAGATGTCGTTTTTATATACTCGTGTCTGAAAAACTATCAAAATTGATGTAGATTTCACATTATTTATTGTATAAAGAGAGGGCCCAGAGAGTAGATATATACTGAATCATTAAATAACGTGGGGGCCAATTTTCGTGGATGACTTAAATTTTACAGGTTCGTGGGGACGTAATTTCGTGTATTCATATATATCTACAAAAGGGAATATGACTTTATTACCCTAATTCATCAATTCGTGAAGGATGTTATTTCGTGGATGAGAGGTACCCACGAATTCCACGAAAAATGAGCCACCACGAAATCTAATGATTTCACAGTATCATTCTTTTATTTTGTTTGTACAAGTATTTAACATACTCTAATTCATAGAGATTTTCTAATGTTCAACCAAAATTTCAGCGTCAATTGTAGAATTATAAGCAAGATACAGAGCTCACAGTTCGCCTAGGTTTGATTCATATTTTGTTCACATGAGTTTATTACATTCAGTTATGATTTTTAACTTGGTATTTCCTATTCAGCATTTAAACTGGAAAAAAAAAATGGCCTAAGATTTTATATTCTTTTATTCACTCAAGACCAGTTCACTGGTATTTGAGGTTCAAAATCAGTTTATACAAATGTACACAAACACAGTGAAGGATCACATGTACAGTAGGAGTAATAATGACGAAAAATGTTAAGTTTACAATACAATAAGATGTTAAAGTTGGTTTCTGAACGAACATACTTTGAAAATTTTCTTAATAAATATTGACAAATTTTTTACTTTTTTAATCTTTAGTTTATTAAGATCTGTGTACAAACATAGAATTGTGAGCAAATCTCTGTATCTTGCTTATAATTTGAAGCTTAACACTCAAATATGGTTAGTAAATAGAAATTGAAAACAATTAAACACAAGAAACATTTACTATAACAAATAAAGAACACAATTTATTTTTTCGAAATGAATCATATATATACATGTATATACCTACACATTTCCGTCAGCAATGTCAAACTTTATTTAAACTGAATAAACTCGAGAAAATGCCGAGCATCGCAACAAAACCTATTGCATTTATCTACCATTACGCAAAAGATAATGCCGATCGAATTACCGATAGAATGAATTGTATTACATTATTTTTTGATACATCAGATTTTGCTTAATTTGCGCAGGTAAACAGTTGACTGTTTGATTTACCAAAGTCTCTGTTTGATTTGATACGTAAAAATCACGAAAGAATACAGACGATAGTCCCCAGGGTACAAGCAGAAAAATGAAAACGAAACGAAAATCGGAACAAGCTAACACCAACGTCATGTGTGAAAACTGTCAACGCATTGAAATATTTAGCCTCAATTTACTTCACAAAATCGGCAACAATATATTTTGCATGTTTCAAAAATTTCCCTTCATACGCGAACTGTTGCACAACAAGCAATTCATCATAGTCAGATCGACCCTTTTTCGTATAATGTCATGGCTGCTTTAAACAAAGAACCTCGTTTTCGAAAGTATGGAATACGAGTCTAGGTAAAATGGGTATGCAAACCCGGGCCGTGGCAAAATAAAAGCCAAGGCAGATCGACAATTGTCAATTCCAAATACGCATTATTTTGCAGCAATATTTACAGCGAATACAAATATACTAGTCCATCAAATATCCTGAAATTTTAATGAGATTGGCAGATTAATAACTGCCAATCTTTGTTTTGCCCATACCAAGTCTTGCCTACCCATTTTACCGGATGCCGGATTACCGGATGCCGAACCCGAAGCTATTAAACTGATTGAAACACGCATTTCCTTTATTATTATTTTCGTAATAACTCAGATTTGAAACAGAATTAGCACTTAATTTTTGCAATTTATATTTTCCTTCCCATAAGGATAATTTATGCTAAACTACGTTGAATTGGAATCAGTAGTTCTTGAGAAGAAGATTTTTAAAAATGCACCCCCCTTTTTCTACAGTTTCAAGGTTTTCTCCGCTTTGAATACAGATTGGACTTTTATTTTTGCAATTTATATTCGCCCGCACTTAAGGATGCTTTGTGCCAAATTTGGTTGAAATTGGATAAGCGGTTTTAGAGAAGAAGTTCAAAATGTAAAAAGTTTACAGACGGACAGACAGACGGACGGACAGACAGACGGACAGACGGACGACGGACAAAATGTGATCAGAATAGCTCACTTGAGCTTTCAGCTCAGGTGAGCTAAAAAAGTTTTATCATATCTAATACATGTATCTAAACAAATGTACAATGTAATATTAGAGTACTCACTGTGGAATCAAGGCACATGGAGATATGACAAAAACGATTCCGTATCATTGAATCAAGATAGAAATATTAAGTTTTATACAGATGACTCCATTTCTTTGACAATAATTAGATTCGATGAGAGAATTTTAAAACCCTGAACAGTTTCTCATTACATCCTAAAATCAGAATTTTATGATTTCTCCCTTTTTCATGTCTCTTAAATTTACTTACTATTTCAAGTGTCAACCTAGTACATATATATATATATATATATATATATATATATATATATATATATATATATATATATTCATTTTGTATTAAAAAAAAACCTTCGGTCTGACAGAATATTCCAATTGAAGTCAATGCATATAGTAAATTCAGTTATAACATCTCCGATATAATAGTATTTTTAAATTTGAGTACGTAGTTTATAAGGATTAACACTTCAATCACCAAAATTACTCAATACACACAAACTCTCTCTCTCTCTCTCTCTCTCTCTCTCTCTCTCTCTCTCTCTCTCTCTCTCTCTCTCTAAGATAAACAAATTGAGACTTCATCATTCCCGATATTTATGATAAAACACCCATAAAACTAAAAAAAAAAAGAAAATACGATAAAACATTAACATGTTCCTTAACTTCTTTTTCAGATGTTAAAATCAATAACTCTGGAGAATTTTGTGCATTTCAAAGACAGAACTGTTATTGATTTTGATACAACTCCAAGGGTGAAACAGAGTAAAGCAAGTTTGCATAAAGAGGCAACTTCTTCATATACAAGTGAAAATAAAAAGCAAAGGCGTGATGCTGAAAAAGAAGTGGCTTCGGGTTGGAACACTTTGAATATTTTTGTAGGTGCTAATTTCTGTGGGAAAAGTACCGTTATAGAATTAATACGACGTTGCATGACAGATGAAATAAATGTATCAGTAACTAATTCTTTTGATAATAACTTATTTGCGTATGTGTTCTGTCAATTCAATTTGTCTCCTTATGATGAAGTTATTTCTGGAATTATAAAAGAACCTGGGAATGATGTGATGTACAAAGTTTTCATTTATTCAGCAAAAAATGACACTTTTCTTCGCTCGAAATCGTCAGAAAGCATTGCAACCTACAACGGTTTGGTTCACGGTGCAGATGATAAAGAGGCAATACATTCAATTGTAGAAAAGGAGAGTGTCAACATTATCCAACTTCTTCATTTGATAAAATCTTCAAATCCTCAGAAAGATTGTTTACCAGAGGAACCAAGCTGGAAAACCATCGAAAACAAATATGTGTCTACACTTCCTTTAAGAGGTATTGGAATGGTACAGTGGACAAGAAGTGAGAAAATCAAGAAGGAATACAAGGAAAGCAACTACAGGATGGCTTGTGAACGAGCAGAAGTTATATCGACTTTGTTGTCGGAGGGCCATAGAGATGATGTTGATGAACAGTTAGAGGGGGAAATATTTCGATTTATTACATATCCAGAAATATTTAAATTCATAAAAAAAGATGGACTATTGTATGTTCAACATAACGAATCAGAATTCCCATTGCTGAAGACATCTGAAGGGATTTTAGAGGCAAAATTGACCTCTTTACTCTTAGCGCACAAACACATACAGACACTTTGTTTAGAAGATCCTGATCGAGGAATGCACCCTCAAATGATTGAACGATTAAAGACAATGATGTACATGCACGTAACATCATATAAGAAGACAATTATTGTTGTGACGCATAGTCCGTATTTTATTGACACCATTACCATAGACAAAACGCATGTTTTCTTTCGAAAGAAAACAGCCTCAAACAGTTACGAATGTTCTGTTAAAAACGCTGGGAAAAACAAGAAACTCTCCAAAGTGTCTGACATTGAAACACTGAGAACGTTGTTGTTTTCAACCAAAGTTTTATTAGTGGAAGGACCAATAGACAAGGAGGTTGTGCAAGGTCTTTTTACCCAATACAAATGCAATTTGTTAGAGAGGGGAGCGATCGGAATGAATGAGCTTTATAAGGATATAACCACATATCAAATTATTCCGGTCGGCGGCTGTGAAAATACAAAGAAAATACAATCATTTTGCTATTTTATCAATCTTCCATGCTTATGCTTATGGGATCTAGACAAAGTTGTAAAATTTGATAAACAAACATGTAAAATACAAGACTTTTTGGAGATAGGTAATGTTAGTAAAGATAAGTTAAAAGCAAAATACTTTGATAAAGAACTTTCATACCTCATTGGTTGTGATGAAGATTTCGAAACAATTTCAACATCATTAGAGCAACGAAAAATGTTTGTATGGAGACATGGTACTGTGGAAGATGCGATTTTAAGCTCTAGGAATCGTTATGAAGAAATTTGCTCATCCATTAACTGCCCCTCATTGACTAACAAAAGCCTAAAGAAAAAACTGAAAGAACGACTTGATGAAGAAGAAAGGAAAACGTTTTATAGTCAGCTGATGGAAGTCTCTGAAATACAACGATTTATAAGATTTATGGAGAAGGAAGAAAACGAAAGGTTCAATAACTAACTATAGTACACGTACACTACTAAAAAAAATATGGTAATCTGAAAATTAAAAGCGTGAAATTTGGTCTTACACAATTTTTTTAGACTGTCAGTGATATGTATAGTGTTTCTGGTTTAAATGTTTTAAAACCAAAACTTTTCGATGGATTCTACAAACGCTTGCATCTCACTACGAGTGAAAATGTGTTTATAATAACTATGTTTATATCACATAAAAAGACAGAATTTAACAATACGATTAAATAATTGATACAGCAAGTTTAAGAACTAATCAATATTTATATATGTTCGTACTTAAGGCAATTAGTGCAGTTTTGTATTTTGAAAATACCTTTTAGTTTATATAAAATTGTTAAAGCCATGCATGTATTGTAACCATATTCTAGTCTGTCCCAAGTTATTGCTTCCGTTACTTTTTGGTGGTTTTAAATGAAAATAAACACACGTGTCCATTAAGAACAAATGAAATCGATGAAAGGGGGAAATTCAAGATTTCTTCATTCATAAATCATCTGTTTACACCCAGAGAAACTCAAAAGAACGAAAAATAATTTCTTACGGAAATTTATAATGGGAAATACATGGCGCAACATTAAGGCACGTCCGTCTAGAAAAAGTTTGTCCGGGCTAGTAAACATTGCACAATGGTAGTCTGACTGGTCGTGTTAAAATTTCACTCAATGGGTCATTCAAGCAAACTTAGTGTAATATGTTTGTACAACGTAATTTTTAGCCAAAAACTACAAGTTAAACAAGAGGCCCAATGGCCACAAATCGCTCACCTGAACAATAGTTCTTTATCATATTTTATTTCGAAAAGGTTTATTATGAAGTGAACTTTGAATAAATATTGTACAACTCTTAAACTATAAAATACCCATTTGCAGTAAAAAAAAAATTCCCATTTCACTGAAAAAATTGAAAAATATTCGTTAAATAATTGAAAGATGATATTGGCATCTGTTTTGTATTTCAATCATTAAAAGCTTCTTTATCGATTCATCAAATAAAAATATTGCAGGTGTGACGAGGACATTAGGCATGTAAGATTTTGCATTCTCATCGATCATCTGTCTTAAAGACTTAACGCAAAAAAACATGGAAAGTCTATAAATAGTTGATAAAGTCTATCAATGATTCCTACTTTCTTCCCCATAAACTTTTTTTTTATCTTTTGTTCCTTTATCTTTCCACTGTGTGTTTGTGAATCAAAACTTCGTAAGAACTAAGATCCACACCTTCTTAAAGTTGTTTGAATTTATGATCTTTGATCCCGATCACTTGGATCCCGATATATGTGAGAATTGATGTCGGGATCGAAATTCCAAAAAAATAAAAAAAAAAAGTAGTCGATAAACATATTTTCAGATAATTTAACTATGATTAACTTATCATGGAAATTTCTTGTTTTTATTTTTGAATACCTCTTTTAATAAAAAATTATTTAAACAATTTAGAATCTGCACTATCTTACAATGACTGCATAGTAATCTCACAAACTGTATCATTGTAATTCTTAAAAAGAAGAGTTTAAAAACATTTTCCCATTATATAAGTCTATGTTAAACTTTGAACATCTTTTGGAGCCGTACGTAGTATTAGTCCGGGGATCATGGTTTTCACAATTCAGAATCTGCTCTATCTTAGGGTGATTGTATAGAAATCTCACTAATTTTAGAACTGTATTCCTTGAGAATTCATTATTAAAAACATTTTTCTCCATATATTTCTTTGTTAATTTTGTCTTTTTTAATAAACTTTGAACCCCTTTTGGGACCCCAGTATTGACCCGGGGATCGCGATTTTTACAATTCAGAATCTTCACAATATATACAAGCTTTGGTATTAATATTGGCATATCTGGTGCAGTGGTTCTTGAGAAGAAGATTTTTTAAGACACCCACCCAATTTTCACAGTTTCGCAATTACTCCCCTTTTAAAAAGGGTTGTACCCTTTATTTTAACAATTTAGAATCCCCTTTCCATAAGGATGCTTTGTACCAAGTTTGGTTAAATTTGGCCCAGTGGTTCTAGAGAAGAAGTCAAAAATGTGAAAAGTTTACAGACGGACGGACAGACGACGGACAACAGGTGATCAGAAAAGCTCACTTGAACCTTTGGTTCAGATGAGCTAAAAATACATGAAAATTCAACAAGTTACGGTTGTCGGTATCGTTGAAAGGAAAGTTTAGACTGGTCCTCTGTCTGACTGTCGGTCTCGTACATAGCCAGTCTAGGTACGGATAGACTGGCAATGCCTGTCTGATATGCGCGACATTCGTTCGATATAGACAGAGGACCAGTCTAGTCTCAGGCACGTAGCATCAGGGGGGAGGGGGGGGGGGGCAGGGGGGCCTGCCCCCCCTCCCCCAATTTTTCTCGCAGCAATCAATTTTTTAAAATTGACATATAAAAAAAAATGAATCATAATGGAGTTGGCCCCCCACTTTTTTGGAAGTAAGTAAGAAATTGATATGAAGATAAGGAGACGAGGAGTCAAAATGAAGTAACCCCCCCACGGATTAGGAATTACAGGATTTGAAGGGGAAGAAATTTTTTTTTGGAAGTATAGTTTAGTTGAGTATGACCACAGTGATAATTTGATGTTTTGTATTCCATGCAGTAAATGTGAAAAAGAAGGTCGATTTGTGATTGGGTCGAGTATTCGAATTGAATTCATAAAGCAGCACGAAGCTAGTAAGTCTCACATTAATTCTCAGAGAAGATTTGATATTGATTGCCTGAACGGCAAATCTAGCACTGTTTGTTTGTTCTTACACTCGAAAAGTGGACGATAGAGCAAGTCAATCTTTGTAACAATGAAGTCGGTGCTTTATGGCCACCTGTTGTTGGGGCACATGACATAACAGTGCAAAGGATAAACGAAAACCAAAAGGAGAAACTCTGCTGTGTTTTTAACACTGCTTATTTTGTAGCAAAAAATGAGCTCCCATATACACTCTACCTTAGAGTTCTAGAGCTCCAGGAAAAAAAATGGGGTGGTTTTGCCATCAAGTTATCAAAAAGATATGGCATGTCGCCGATTTATTGACTATATCTACAATGATAACCAGCAGCTCAATCTCCATGGTTTTAAAAATACAAGAGTTCTGTCTGTAATGGTTGATGGTGATACGGATACATCTGTGTCTGAAAATGAAATTTTTAAGGGGCATGGTCACGATTTTGGTCAAATTCTTTTTTTTATATTTTTATTCTTTACACTGCTTTAGAAATGCATTTCTAATGATCAAATTAAATTTAAGAGTCATTCATAGAGTTATAAGCAAGATACAGGGCTCACTTTTTTTTGTAATGTAAACAATGCTCGTGCCCTGTTTTTGTTTACATAGGTTCAGTATACCAGTAAAAAGCTATTTCCAGCTTATTTGTCTATCTTTTTATTTATTTTAAGCGTAGATTAACAGTTCCGTTCCTAACGTTAACAAATTCGTTTTAGGTTTTTAACTGACATTTACACTTCAACGTTTCAAATGTAAACAAACGCTTTTGTTATGAATACGATAACATTCTACTTGTGTGACCTATAATGTACAATGTACATTCCCGGTTATGACGTCATAATGTCGATGACGTCATAATAGTAATGACGTCATTGTGTACTTGTACTTTGTATTGTTATGATTGTATTTTGTTGTTACCATGTAAATAACTGAGTTAGTTTAGATAAAGAATTTGTACCGAACAGATGTGTTTTAGCTAGCTCTCGTAACATTTTGGTGCCGTGACCAGAGAAATGGAACTACGCAAGTTAAAAGCCACTAGAACAGAGAACAGAAGTGCTGTTACCAGAAAACTGAAAAAATACGAAGGATCTGAAGATTTTTCCAGGGAAGATCTTTTGTCAATTCTTGAAGACTTGAAGCAGAAAAGGAAGTTAATGGACAATCTGGACGAACAGATCTTGAATCAAATTACAGAAGAGGAGGAAATCGAGAATGAAATCATTGAATCAGATGAGTATAACACCGAGTTAGACTTTAGATTGAGGCGATTTAAAGAATTCATTGACAACAAATTTGCAAATGTAGCTGGGGAGAAACAAGATTTTTGTAAGTCAAATGATGAAAATGGTACATTCAATCCTCATGAAATCAATGAAGTGTCATCTGATCACACAACAGTTCCATTAATACGTGATCATTACCCTGTGTCAATGCCGTCAGGTAGTTTATCTGCTGCTTCCAACCACAAATTACCAAAGTTATCCTTACCTACATACAACGGAAACAAATTAGATTGGCAATCATATTGGGATTCATTTAACTCTGGAGTTCATGACAATATCAGTTTAAGTGATGTTCAGAAGTTCAATTACTTGAAATCACTGCTCCTGGGTGAGGCTTTATCAGTGGTAGAAGGATTAGCGCTTACAAATGCCAATTATATATAGGCCATTGATCTACTGAAAGAGAGGTATGGACAGCCACACAAAATTACTCAAATTTATATGCAAGCATTACTGGACCTACCTGAACCAACTGATGCTTTACACAGTTTGAGGGAATTCTATGACAAGATAAAAACATACATCCGTGGATTAGAAACTCTGAACCAGACTGAGGAGTGCTATGGAAACTTACTGGTACCTGTAGTCTTGAGGAAACTACCATCAAAAATCAGACAGATCTTGGCTAGAGCCCATGGAGGAGATGACTGGACACTTGGTGATCTGAGGAAAGCCATAGGACATGAGCTGTCAATTCTTGAAGCAGGATCGAACACTGATGAAGATTGGTATTACAATGACTCAACATGTCAGAGAACAGCAAACTTTTACAAAGGCATTTAAGGGAAAGCCAACTAACAATAGAAGACAGCAATTCTTTCAACACAAACCAAACTTTGAAACCAGAGATGCACACGAGTATCAAATCAAATCCTGTGTATTTTGTGATGATAAAACTCACATGGGAGGCAACTGGACCTTAACCTGTGAACAGAAGAAAATTATTGTGAAGCAGAAATCATTATGCTTCAACTGTCTTGGAACACATAGAGTCAAAGACTGTCCTTCAGAGAGAAACTGCAAAAAGTGTGGGAAACGACACCATACTTACTTATGCAATGGCTTAAGGGAAACAACACATGATCCAACAGGATACGAGAAAGCTATCCCTTCTTCAGTGGCTCTACATGCATCTTCAGTGGCGAATACTCAAACAATATTTAAAACAGCAACAGCCAAAGTTACCAGTGGAAAAACGGTCATGACCACAAATATATTATTTGATGAGGGGTCACAGAGGTCATTCATTACAAAGGAATTAGCAGAAAATTTGAACTTGAAGTACACGGGAACTGAAACTCTGACGATTGCAGCATTTGGTGGAAAAGAAATGATGCGGACTTTGAAAACCTCTACCTTATATCTGATTGGAGATTCTGGGGAAAAAATTCAGATTCAAGTAGTTGTTGTCCCAGGTATTGCAGCCAAAGTCCATACGTATCATGTACCAATCAAGAACCTCCCTTATCTGAAACATTTGAAGTTTGCACACTCATATGATGGAACGCCATTTGATATCTCGTTACTTATCGGCGTTGATCACTACTGGGACATTGTTGGAAATGACATCATACGGGGACCTGGACCAGTTGCTGTAAGTTCTAAAATAGGCTATCCACTCTCAGGACCAACACACTCAAATGTCAAACACAATCATGTTTCTTCCTACAACGTACTATCTTATCTTCGCCCAGAGGAATTAAATTTAGAAAAATTCTGGAAAATGGAAGACCTCGAAACCTTGGAAAAAACAACTGATTTGCCAGTTGAAGATCGGAAGTATGTTACCTATGAAAATGGTCGATACACAGCAAAGTTACCATGGAAAGAAGAAGTATGCAATTTACCTTCAAATGAAATAATTGCACTGGAACGCACAAAGAATGTAATTTGCCGCTTATCTCAAGATCCAGATATGTTAAAAACATATGACAACATAATCAAGGAACAAGAAAAATGTGGATTCATCGAGAAAGTAGAGCAAGAGGGGCCTGGTGGGCAAGTACATTACATTCCTCACCATCTAGTTAAAAAGGATTCTAGTACAACACCAAATCGAATAGTCTATGACTGCAGTTGTAAACTATCTGGAAGCCTTAGCCTCAACGACTGCCTTGAATCTCATTCTCCACAACTCAATGGACGCCGAGCATTTCCAAAATACTTCTGTGGCCCGGAGAAAGATCACAAAGAGGAAGTGGACAAGAACCGTTTGACAGATTCCTTCATTCGAAAACAGAATTTCCTTGCCAATTTACACAAACGATGGAAACACAAATATCTTACAAGTCTCCGGAAATACCATCGTAATTGTGGGAACAACGTCCAGACTTTAAAAGTTGGAGATGTCGTCCAAATTTATGACACAAGCCCAAGAGTGAATTGGAGACTAGAATTAATTACAGAACTTGCAGAAGGCAGAAATCACTTGTCTCGTTCAGCAACAATAAGAATTAGTAATGGTCGTGTAACTTCAAGACCCTTATCAAAATTATATCCACTTGAATTGTAATATGGAACATTAACCGTATATGTATATATCTATTCGTCATCAGAAACATTGTGCCCTGCGGAGGATGTTATGAATACGATAACATTCTACTTGTGTGACATTTAATGTACAATGTACATTCCCGGTTATGACGTCATAATGGTGATGACGTCATAATAGTAATGACGTCATTGTGTACTTTGTATTGTTATGATTGTATTGTGTTGTTACCATGTAAATAACTGAGTTAGTTTAGATAAAGAATTTGTACCGAACAGATGTGTTTTATCTAACTCTCGTAACATTTTGGTGCCTTATTGTGTTGTTACCATGTAAATAACTGAGTTAGTTTAGATAAAGAATTTGTACCGAACAGATGTGTTTTAGCTAGCTCTCGTAACAGCTTTGTTTACATAGGAAAAAAATTTCAAGCTCTGTCACTCGCTTATAAATCAACAAATGACACTCAAATTTCGGTTGCCTATTAAAAATGCCTTCCTGAAGCATTGACAAAAATCGTGACCATGCCCCATTAAGCACGATATGTGGATCAAGGTGTGGCAGGAAATATTTACATACGCAAATTAAAGAGGCAGTAGAACATGAACATGCAGAAGGTGTTTTAGCGGCAATTGAATCAGCCATGAATAAAGTTGATGAAGGCTGAAATTGAAAGGAGCGTTTATAGTTGCTACTGGTTAAAATGGAGCTAGCGTTTACCTCGGGAAAAGGCACAGTGTAACAAAGCTTTTGAAAGATGAAGTACCTCATCTGTTTGCTATGCATTGTATCTGCCATAGTTTGAAATTGAGTGCATTGAATTCAATGAAGGACAGGAATGCAAATATATTTGCTGATCTTAGAAGTGTACTGTTGAATTTACACACATAATACCACTACAGTGCTAAAGCTTTGAGAGAATTGCAGATGTTGGCAGAGGCTATGGCTGAGTTAAACCCAGTGAATCTAGAGGGGACAAGGTGGATGCCCCACCAAAACAACTGTCTGGATGTTCTTTTGCGACGGTACTTGGTGTTTGGCAATCACTTTGAAAACACTATTGAGGCAATATTGGTTCTGTTGATGTTCAAAGCAGAGCAAAATTTAATTTATCTTAAAGCACCTAAAGGACAACAACCTTTTGAATCACATGCACTTCTTAACAGATGTCCTTGCTGTTCTTAAATCGATCTCTCTATTAAGTTTCAGAAGGACAGTTATGTGTTGCTCGATGCAGTGAAGGCACTTGAGACGGCCACTTTGCAGCTTGTTGATAGAGGCAACAACGACCATTTGAAAAACTGTAGAGTTTTCTAGACAATGTTGATCAAGAAAACATATTCAAGAGAGTTAAACTCTTTGCCCCTTCTTCCACACCTAAACAGTTAAAGAGAAAACAGAATGGCCTGATTCAATCAGTCATAGACCAGGTAAACAAAAGAGTTAGAGATATATATTTAGATCAATTACTCAAAGACTTGCAATTTTTCTTTCTAATAAATCTCCCTGAAACAGATGCTATGGCAATGTATGGGGAAGAAATAAATGCCTTGTGTAAGTTATATGCTGCAGTATTGAATAAGATAAACTTCAATAAACTGCAACTGAAGCAGGTAGAATGGCCAGGTCTCAAAGTGGACATGAAAAGACAGAATGTTGGAGTTGGAGTGCAAAAGTTGTACAAGAGATTATTCTGTGATCCCAACCTGGTAGATACTTTCAAGAACATACTTATGTGTGTTGAAATTGTCCTATGTATTCCTATGTCCAGTGCTATTTGCGAACGTGGGTTTTTAGCAATAGCAAGAATTTAATCTGATTGGAGGGCCAGTAAATGTAGACATGCTCAATTGCTTGATAGCTATTTCAGTAACAGGTCTAGATCCTAAGGATTTTAATGCAAGTTGTAGCTTTGTAATGGCATAGTGGTCAAAGAGCAAGAAGGCCAGAATTTAATTAAAACAGAAAAGACATTAATGGTGTTTTGGCATTTAACTTTCTTTTTGACCATTCAGATAAATGGTCATATTTGTCATTATTGGAAAACTGGTTATGGCTTTTAATTTTTTTTTCATGAAACAAAGGAGATTTTGTGTATCAATGAATTTATAGATAAATATGCTTTACTTAAAGTTTACAAAGTGAGAGACTTACGCTGACTGGCAGGATTTAGTTATAACTGATTAACCATAAGTATTGTATGATATCATATTCTTAAGAAATTTATGTATATTATAAATGACTCACTGTTAAACATTATAATGTTCATTCTTTAAGACTCCAATTCATTCAAAATATCTTAAAATGATACTGTAACAGTAAAATCTGTTAATGAACAATAATTGGATTGAATAGTATACATTATGTAATAATTGCATGTTGTCAAAAGGCTTATTTTTATAAAATTTCCAATCTTATTAAGTCAGGGCTAGTAAAAGTAATGTCAAGGATAGTGAAATTTATTACTAATAGCCGGATTCGTCTTTTCTAATGAAAAATTTATGTTGAGCCCTGAAACTTTAATACATCTTTTCTCCATTCGGAAGCCTAATTGTATTAAGCGCGTCGGTGCGCTCGCGTAACAGATTTTGTTTGTAAATAAAGTTATTAAGGTCTTCCGTTTCCAACGGAAGACCTTGTACTGATTCTGATGGTTCTTCTTCATTATAATTTTTCTTCTTCTAGACGTTTTTAAATCCTCAATAACTTATTTGTTTGTCATCCGATTTCCGTCAAATTTTCACGGTATATTGTAAATTAAATAAGGTTGCTAGAGCACAAAAAGAATTGATATCGCAACTTCCAGTTTTGAGTTATTTCCCTTTTTCTAAAATTTTAGGGGCATTAGTTTCCAGACAAAGGCTCCGAAATGGTCCGTAGCAAATAATTTATAGTTAAAAATCTTTATTATTGACACTTTGAATATTGTCCTCTGATTTTTGTATTTAAGTTTTTTCCAATTATTCCACTCGAATTAATCAATCGAAATCTATGTTCTAAAAATAGCAAAAATTTTCTCATGGTTTAGCTTCGTAACTTTTTAGTTTGAAATATTTCCTAAATACATATAGAACAAAAGTTGTGCAGAATGTTAAGGGCTTTCATTTGACACCAATAAAAAAGGGCTGGCCCCTTCAATTAAGGGCCAGTAGCCCTTAAAAGGTTTTGCTGAATAACTCAAAAACGGTTAGGATTTCGATATGGCTGTCGCTTGAAAAGTTGTTTGTTAGGATCTTATAAAGGTCGTTACAATGTTATTTTGTAAGTGATTTGTGTAGTATGAGTGTAAAAAGCTTTACATGTTAACATGTACCTGTTTTCATTTGGCAACTTAACGAAAGTCTTTGTGCTTAAAACTTGCATAAAGTCACCACAGAAAGTATGCTGGTTTATACAGGAGGCTTTAATTCATGAGAAAAAAAATTAGAACACATGCTGTTTTCTATTTTTTTATTTAAGAATTCCGAAGTTTAAGTCCTTGTTGCTTATTTCTTATGGTGCACAGTCCTTCAAGAAGAATCGAAAAACAAAACATTCTTTTTCTTCTCTAGTAAAACACAAAATACGTATTGAAAAAAAATTCTATGCATTACATTTTAGTTATCATACTGCATGCATTTAAAATCCACCTTGAATCAGAGCTGTGTGCGTATTATTACGTAAGCTATCCCTCGCCCGCGGCCGAGAAATTCGGTCACCATGGTCGCGGCTGGACTACCTAGCGGTAAGCGGTTATCCAATACACGAGCGTTGCGTCTCTCATATATGAGTTAATTTAGCTTCGAACTGAAGAATTGTTTCAGTTTTGATTACGTACATGTAAAGGTTTATTCTTCAATTGGATTAAACGATAGGGTGTCAATTAAAAAATCGTTCAGTTAATTAATAAAAGCAATGCCATTCTCAATCTAATGCAATATCAGACATATAGATCAATTGTGGGTTTAAAGTAAAAAAAAAAAGTTTCTATTTGATAGATTTTAGTCATTAAATTGCAAACTTTTCAAATCTTCCTAGGTTCTGAGCTGTGCGTGTGTATGCGTTCAATCGATCTTTACGTAATCTATCGTTCGCCCATGGCCGAGGAAATGGTGTGTTCCCGTTTTGCACACATTTGATAATTGGGTATAGAACAATAGGTGTGAATTGTGTTGTGATAGCAATTATAGTCTGCTTTAAGTCAAAGATTTTACCTGGATTTTTACTTGTGTTTTATCATTCATTCATAGCGCCATAAAACAAGAAGAATATAGGTATTTTGTTGTGTTTTAGTCTAATAACTATCACCATTTTTTTTTTCATTTGATAAAATAAAGATGACATATTAAATGATATTTTTAGTCTTAAATTTCCGCTCACTGGTAAGAAATATAAGGATTAGATGATTTGACTTTTACATTTTTGCCCATTTACTTTTAATATAAAACTAAAAAAAGATGAATTTAGGAAACATTGCCTGTCCCAATCCAAATGGAAGCTGATTCAGTGCATGGACACATTTATGATAAAGGGGAAAACTACACGGACAGTCATATGGGGTACTCCGTGTCTCTTTTTACAACTTACATTGTAGCTGCAAAATATGTAAAACGCATGTTTATAATTGGTTGTTTGGTATCAACAGAAATATTTTCATAAAAAGAAACATACCTATATCACAAAATATTTCAATCTTTGAATTAGCAGCCTTCACAGTAGATCTTATGATCGACATCACCGATTTAGTATATTGCGGGTTCACTTTTCTGGTTTTTCAAATCAGTAGCTCAAAATTCCGAGAAAAATGATAATTTAAATATTGATTCGATATGCCTCAAACATGGCTGAAAATCTATGAATTAGGTGTACATTTGATAGGTTTTGTGAAAATATCTGAACAAGAAGTTTTGAAGCATATATACATAATTATAAAATTGCCGATTTATCATCATACCATCATCCAGTTTGTCTATTTTCTTCGATTATTCAAACCACAGTATAAATGAAAAATATTTAGCAGCGTTTTCACTAGACACATTTTTTGCATTTATGTAAGCAAAAGCAATAAATAAATATTATAAACATATGGAAGTTTTTCTTCAAACTTGTAGCTTGTACATATACTTCCTAAAGGCAGGAAGTTGTACAAAAGAACTACATACACAATATTTTTGCAATAATCTGTTTTGTTTAAAGAAAATAAATGAAATTGTTCGTGACCAAATCGATGTTTGAAATTAAATTCCAGAACATGGATGTCAATTATTGTGTAAATGTGTTTTATGCAAGTTATATTGTAACATAAAATAAATGTAAATATCATTGCGAGTAGATACTTTTATTTATTTCATTGTCAATTGCCGTTAAAGGAACTGTGATATAGACTATAGCAATTAAGCAATTATCTCACCTGGTCAAATTCCCGTTTCGCACACATTTTTTCGATACCTTATTTTCAAATGTGTGCAAAACGGGAACAAACCGAGGAAATCATCCGCGGCTACACTACCTAGCGGTAAACGGTTATCTAATTAAATACACAAGATTCGCACCCGCACACTTACATGAATATGAACTTGTTTGAGTTTATATAGCCGTAAATACACTGTACACTGTCTTAATTATATGTTATAAAAGTTTGTTCATTTTGTATCTGTTTAAATTAAACATTGGAGAATGAATTAAAAAGTCGTTCTGAAAATTAATAAAAGCGATATTACTCCAAATCGGAAATACTCGTCAGACATATTTGAATGGTTGGTTTGAAAGTCTTAAATGTTTTAAAAACTGTACAAATAATGTTTTCAAACAACAACAAAAAAACACACACACAAATATTAAAACCTTTAAATAATGATTATCACTCGCACATGACCGAGGATATCCCGCGCAAGTGACATCTTCTACATTTACCTTATCACGCGTGCATGTTTGGTATTTTGTATGAACGCAACTATTTTTATTATGTTTTCAACTATTATATTGGTTTAAGGTAAACAGATGAATTTATGTTACTCGTACAGTTGATTTAGCATTGATTTATACAACAACGTACAAGGTAATTTAAAAATCAAATCAAATTATGATCAAAGTTCCATGTTACATGTTTGCAGTAGGTGCTGGCACGATAAAAGAATGCCCTAAATTGAGGCATTCGGTGATTATTTTAAAGAATATTCAATTGAATTTTGAAACAAGTTTTGTTTAGATTCTATCGGTCATATATAAATAACTTCTGTAGTGTTTCTACATGGTCGTTCGATCATTTCATTGTGAAAACGAACTTATTTCTGTGTTGCCCTCCCACCGCCCCGCTGCCAAGTGCTTTTTTTTTAAATTCCAGATCTGTCGAAAATCATTTGATAGTGACTTATTCTTATGTTTAACATTTTCTCCTGAACGTGTTCCTCTTTTCCACCCGTTTTTTTATTCGGTCAGTCTATGTAAATTTCAACTTTCTTGATTGCGTAAATTCAATCGCCACGTGCTACCGAAAATCTTGTGTCGCTTCAGCGCACATAGCTCAGAACATATATAGCCCCAGGTTATTTATAGCTGCAAATCATCAATTGTTATGTAATTAATTAACAGTTCGCAGGGTGCTTTCTTCAAAGTGGTCAATTATCAAATAATAAGACTTTCGTTTCACATTAAAGGTGCAAGTTCATAATCTGAGAATCTGGCTATAATAAATTGACCTGTTGAACACGCTAAACTTCTATTATATATAGTTATGAACAGAATTATATATATTATAATAAAAAGTTTTAAGTCAAAAGTAATTTGTTCTTTGGATTAGATGTTATGAAATACGACTACATTATGCTATGCAGGCGGTCGCCATAGAAATCATCAAAGTATTGCAAGTGTGGACAGATTAGTTCACTTGACTTACAGACTATAATATAGTGACATACATGTATCTGCCTCATAAAATATATGCGCTTCTCAAAGTTACACTTCAGTGAGATGGACATGTGTTCTTGAGGATTCTTTTATTGCTAATTATATGAAAATTGATTCTTATTATATGAAAATTGATTTAAAAAAAAAGTTTTATTGAAGTTGTGTGGTATGAGGTTGTCATGCAACTTAATTTACTTACATGGTTAGCTACAGCCACTGGAATACAAATTTTAGGTAAACAATGACTACACAATTTATTAAAATACCAGAGAAATAGAGAAGGCAAATATTGCTTGTGACGTACGTAATTTTTTATATATATCTTTATGATAAAACAGAGAAAAGCAAAAAACAAAAACAAACAAAAAACCCACAAAAAACAAACAGGGAACTTGCATCAAATTTACTTCATGTACATGTTACCCCAAAATTCCGACCGAATATGCCCCTTTGTCACATTTAATTTAAGTGACTGAAAATAAAAACCGTAACACCTAAATTTTTCGCTTATTTTTATTGAAGTTTATCGTTGTTTTTATTTTTTAAATACATACGTAAACTTTCTCCGAGAGAATTACTTATGATCCGATAAAGGAGAAAAAACTGACTTAAAAATAGGTATTTTGCATATTATTGCATCGTCGAGAGAAGTAATATTCATTTCTGTAAATAATGTCATTTAATTTTAAGTTACATAACGGTGTCTCTATATCAGATGTAAAATTTAGACGCTCACTTATGCATAAATTCTCCCGATGATCTTTCATAGCTGATTATTATTTTAAATGTTCAAGTCTACTCGTATTATCAAATAATATCAGCCCTGAACACAATTTTAGAGATGCCATCAATTTTGGCTATTTACCAAATTTTGACAGCACGCAACCATTTCAATCTTGCACATAGTCTTCAAAAAATAAGAAAGATTTAATTACAGAAGTTACGTGTTTTTTATGCATGTTTTTGCGTGCATTTCCTTACATGAATCATGAATACATGTATATATATATATGAATTCTTGCTACCCTTAAAAATTTAACTCGCCATTAAACTTCTCATTGTTTAAACCCCTGTCACACTGGAGCTGCGTCCTCACGGCGATCCCGCTGCGTCATTGAATAATGTAAAACGCCATGGTAAACGAACTAGAGTCTCCTACAGCGCCGTAACAATGCAACGGCATCTTCGTTCGCCGCGGTGGGATATCCTAGAACATTTTAGAACGCCGTGACAGCGCATGTGCACGCAGGGCACGCTGTGAACGTGTGGTAAAAACTCCTAGCACGTCATGAGCACTCGGCGGATACCCAGCGAGAGCGCAGTCAATCGCCAAGTAGAACTCTGTGGAAACGTAGTTGGGAGCTCTGTAAGGACGCCTCGGTCGCCATCAGGATGCCGTGGCATTTTCAATTGTAAATTTCCTTGCGATCTACGAATTCCATGAATTTTACAACGCCGCGAACAAGCCCTGGGAACGCAACTTGGTGTGACAGGGCTTTAAAGAGTTTTCAAACAATTACACAAACTGTGTTCGACAAATAGTTTTCCTAAAACATTTTCTTCCTGTCTTTATACAGGCTTTCAATCACGACACGTTTTTATAACAAAAGCAGAAGTGAAATTTTAGTCATTAGTCATTATAATCGTTTGACACCAAATCATATAAATTTTCAACTCGCAGCAACAACGGAAGACCTACTCGTGGCTTTGCCACGAGCTCTGCTCTAGTTTATTATACAATTTTATTTTCATCGGGCACGTTGTTTTACTCTTCCAAAATGAGTAGTGAACAACGATTGGCGGATGGCTATTTCTTCGTGAGCGAAGCTCGTGGTTAGTAATTTCTCATATCTATACTACTATATTAAAATAATAGACTCGAATTTTTGGTCTTTAATACCGAGAAATTGGAAGAATACTGTGTTTTGTTTTATATATTTTAAACATCAATGGTACTTGAAGATTACCAATTTGTTTTTTTTTTCTAAGTTAAGCTTTGCTAATTAATAATCAAAGAAAATTCCTTAAAAAAATCCCGGAAATCACCTGGATTTTTTGGAATTTACAATCTTGCGCTTGCGCAATACATTCACGCTAACGGGATCTTTAGTTAAACTTTATGTTTCCACATTATCACATCTGCATGAATAGACTCAGAAATGATAATACAAATACGGGTTAATTTTCATTGGACTTTTGCTATAGATTCTGTTCGTATATATTAATGATTTCTTACGAAAGAAAGTATAAAAAAAACAAATATACATTTCAACTAAGTACTTACTTTTGTCTTTGTGATGACAAAAAATATTTTGATTACATGCAAAAAAGTTACATTATATTTGTTAGGAGAGTGAAGATAGAATATGTTTTATCGTAAAAATGAATAATATCCTACGGACCCAGATTTACAAAGAAAATAGGTGTACGTTGGTGAAAAGGTGTTCAAATCTTCCATTCTATGGATTAAATTTTTAGTTGAAAAATATTTGCAGTCTCAAAAAGGTTTGTTGTGATGAATTTAACTGTTATTTTCAAGGCAACTTCATTAACGTTCTTCAAAATCGTTCCGGAGCGATTTTGCAATTTTCTGCTACATTACGGGTATGAGGGAGGCATTCTAACTGTGGTGAGGGCCTTTTCCGAGACACAGATTTTTCAAACTAAGGAAAGTTTAGTGAAATTAATAGCATTATTGAAGGCTTAAAGCTTTGTTATGTAAATGTCAGTAATAAGGTGTGTCGATGTACCTATTTCGTAAATGTCCGATATGCAATGTCAACCTGTGCACGCACGGGTCAAAGTCTAGTTCTAATAATCATAAGAAAGAACAAATCACTATAACCAAAACCGTACTATGTAGAAACCTTTTATTTATTAAAATTAAATTGTTTGATATGCTATAAACATTCAAAGATCTTCCCGTTTGTATAAAAATATGCAGATATTGTCTTCGACTTTTCTCAGTGCTACATGTATATGTTCTATATATTTACCTTCGTCTAAAAATAGCGTTACACAAAAATGTACACTTCCGTTCCTTCACTGTATAGTTAGCTGGCTGAATTGTTATTTTGGGTACATGTATTTGTCAACTCAGTGGCACTCATAAACCCATCGATTCTTATGTCTGAAATATCTGTAGAATTGATCAGTGCATTAAACTTAGCATTATTCTCACGATATAGTGTTTTATTATAATTATCACTTAATTGTTAGCTAAAACAAATTGTTTCCCTTGAACTGAAATGTCACACTTTCACTGGTTTAAACATAGCACGTGATTGCTCATATATCTCTATATTTGTTCGGTGAGAAATAATATAAGGCAATATGGCCGTCATTGGCCGACGCTTCGCTTCGCCTCGCCATCTATGAGATTGATCAACCCAATATATTTCCGTAGTGAGTCAGTAACTAACCTAATAAGTAATAATAAGTAGACTATGCCCAACATAGTTACGTGGCTTTGGGGTTTACCAGTAGGCTCAACGGACATGGTAAAATGTGCTAATTTTTTTAGTTAAACTTTTTTTTAATTTTTAGTGATGCTATTCAAAGCAATATATTGGTGTCTCAGTTATCCCACTATTCAGCAGCCATTTTCGATTTAATCTCACGAAGAATTCAGCTTTTCTTCTGTTTTATTGCATATATTCTGGGTGTACTGCCACTTCATTTCAGTAAACTTCAATTTTGAAAATGATCGATATCCTACTTTAACACTAATTTGATGATCTCGTTAAACGCGGCGCGGACTATATCCATACTGAAAATTGTTAATTTCCAAAATCACAAAATTTATGGTCATTGTTCACTTCTGTTTTTAAAAAACAATTGTAAAGTAAGCTTTTACAATATCTAACATTCAGCAGGAATATGATTAAATGACAATTTCTTTAACATTCAGCTTCATATACGGAGCGAAATTGACACTGTAATCGTTTTGTTCGCCCTATAAGTATATTTAATGTGAAACTTATATCAAATATCGGTATATTTTCTCGTGAAAAATTCTTTACAATGGAATGTTTTACATTACATAATCAACAAAAAAGGAACTTTTTAATGCTTTTACTTCCTTTAACCAAATAGGTTTACTCTCAACATTATGCTTTTAACATACCGAAAGTCGACGGATTAAAATATCATCAATTGCATGCTGGAAAGTAAAACAAAACGTAAGTTGCAAGATTAATGATTTTCACGTTCAAATTGAATGGTGTTTAAGGTGGTATTGAACCATCCATGTTTTGACGTAGTGTTTATCGAAATAAACAATAAAACCAAGTGTAATTGTATAAGTAGTTTATTCCCAATATTGTCACCTAACAGCGTAGTGCAGTGGATGAGAGGGTTAACTACAAATCTGTACGTCATCAGTTCGAATTCCACAAGGGGTTTTACAAAGTTTAACTCTCAAAATAATTTTAAAAGGTATCTTTTGGTTTAAATGTTGTAAAATTTGTAAATTCTAAACGTGTGAGAGTATGTCAATTGTAATGTTCTTTAATCCACTTTAATCTTGACAGATGTCCCATACCACCTTAAAGGTTAGACACGCAAATTATACACTAGTCAAGATGAATGAAATCACCCAATTGATTAAAAAATCGGGACACGCCCCGTTTCGGGGAATTAGTTCCTACAGTTAATATTCCAGCAATATAAATATATATTGTAATCTAAACTGATGATTTTGTGATTATAATGATAATCCAACATAAACTATTACTGACATTGTACCGTAATAGACAAGAGGTAACAACTTGTTGCGGTGAACCTCTTTTTTACTTGAAAACTCCTAATCCCTGTTGCCTATTGTATCTCATATAACATTTTCATTATTCACAATGTTTGTAAAGTGAACCGTTGTTCATCTCCGCCATGCAATCATTTTCCTCATCTACCCATTCTTAGGGGACAATATGAAAGCATTGTTATAATTATGTCCAAAATCAGTCGTACCATAAGACCCATAGAGCAACATAACCCCTATTACAGAAGTCAACAAAAATGTCATAATTTGTGTTGAGAAATCATCTAAATAAAACAAAGTGACTGAATGGCCAATGCTCAAAAATGAGAATTTCATATTTTCATATATCAATGCCTGTACAAAACACTACCAATATATAGACCCCCTCCACTCCCAACTTGTTTCTAATGTGAAAGTATAGAACTACTACCTGGTAAAATAACTCTTGAATTAAGTTACATCATTCCATTGGTGTAATTTTTTTACAGTTTAAAATGTGGAATGCAACACAAAATATTAATAAAAAAACATGAAAAAAATATATTATTATATACAATGTAAATAGTGCCTGTTTGTGAGGGGGGGGGGGGGGGGGGTAACTGTTGAAATTGACACCCCTAAACAACCATTGTCCGACGCGAAGCGAAGGAAATTTTACTGCTTTTTTATAGAAATGAAGTGAATTCTGCGGCGAACCGTACGCGCACAGTTTACGCGCATGTAACAGTTCCATGTGTTAACCGTTGCCAAATGTGTTGCTAACGCTGAGGGTAATAGAACAGATTACCAACTGCGTCTAAACCAATTAGATTTCAGTATTTGACATGAGAGTAACAATGCACTTTTAAAATACACATATCTTTGTAGAAATACTTTAATTTCCGTGCCTATCTTAACAATAGCTGCTTCTTTGAAAAAGTTAATACAGCTTTACATTCTTTTGTTCTTTGTACGTAATTCGAAAAACACCATAAATTAAATATCACCCTGCATGTACAACTTATATTCGAAATGTCTTATATAGTGTTTCATCATTTAGAGTACAAAAATCTATCTTTTATTCCATGTAATGCCTTTATTAACAGGTTTAAATTACATACACAACTATCAAATATCAACTTTTTACAATTAAATTTCATATTGCTTTACATATTTCTGTATTGTAAACTTGAATACGTGCCTGTATCCGTGACTTCTTTTTAAAAAACACAATGCAATTTAAATTGATACAAGTTGTATATGATATTAAAAGGGCACAGAGTCATTCCCATTGACAAAACAAGTTTTAGTGAATATATATTATTTTGAAATCAATATAAGGTACATAACAAGCTACACCATCTGTTCCTTAAAATGATATTACATATTCAACATTTAAGTCACATGTACAACAGTGCATAGCATGTACCTATTTTGTTTGATAAATAATGATGGACCCGTCTCATTTGAACTACTTATAATAACATATTGCCCAACAGTTTGTGCTACATGTATTTATTAAATTAAAAAGATAAAAGGAAACATTCACAAATATTACTATTTATTGATTAAAGTTTAAAGCTATACAAATCATTTGTAACAATTTAAGGTAAATCAGATGAACTTGTTGACCACCGAGCGTCCTTCAGTTAGCTAAAATATCGGTGAATTCCGGATGTACTCTGCGCTCTTTCTAGTTTCTAATTTTGTTAATTTAAATACTTAGTAGTATGATATCATAAACAGATAAACATATTTCTGTTTGTGTTACACATCAAAACAAATAGTTTGCCTACGTGTTGCATAATACATGTATATATAATCAAAACGATATGTGTCTGTCGTGATACTAGAACACATATATAGTGATATTCGATAACTGTCGATCAACATTATCTCTCACAAAACAAACAGTTTGCCTACGTGTTGCATAATATGTATTTCAAAAAGATAGGAGACTGTTATGATACTGGAACATAAAGATAGTGACAATCGATAACTGCATAACACCTTAATCTCTCACATGATGTGCTGCTCTTTACACAAATGCGAAAGAATAGTAACTACTTATGTAATATAGATAACGAAGGTGAACTCATGTTTACTTAAACTGCTAAGTGTTTTGTTGTTAACATTCCGATAATGATATACCTTAAAATAAAGAACATTGCTAGATAAATATTATTCAGCGAATTGGGTAAAGTATAAAACCGAAAGCAATGCACAAGTTTAAATAGATCAATTTTCTGCGGTTTTGACAACCGCTGCAGAGAGAAGTAAAGAAGAATAAATTGACTCAATCGTAAGTTTCTCTAAAATGATAAGTACATTTGTAAATTTCATTGCAATGAATAATTACCGAAAGTAGTTGAACATTTTTACGCAACTGAATAAGTGTGATTTATTTATATACTCTTTTAAAGAAAATTGTTTAAACCAATGTTAAGAATTTTTGGCTTAATTAGACGTTCAACCTTCTTCTAGCGCTTTATCATTTTCCGTTTTCCACTCTTTCGAAGTGTAGATTCTTTTTTAAATATTAAATTTTGAACTTTCTGTTAATGAGAGTTTTTTTTAAATCATTCTAATTTGTAGTACTATAAAAGTGTATATTCAGATATAGGGATTTTCTTTTTTTGGTTATAGTGACTGCTTTAAAGCTGCTTGGTCCGATTTTTTTGTAATTACAGTCTGTATTTTTTTTCCATACAAATCATTTATCTTAGAAAGTTATGGACTTTCTGCTATTTACACCAGCAAAATCAGGCTCCTTTCAAAGTTAGAAATATTCAAAGTAAATAGAATAATTTCTCTTTGGGCAAACGAAAAAACAAACCAAAATGCATCACGGGAATGTTTAGAAAAGGAAACCGCTTGGTTTCGTCCCCCGAATGATTGGGGTTATTCAACCCGCATGCTATGCATCGATTGTAAAGAAAGCAGACTTTGGAAATATTAGCGAACAAAACGTACGCATGTTTATTTGTAATTTGTCTGATCATTTCGACCTTTATTTAAAGCGATGTCAAAGTCGTAATACAACCATACCCGTCTCATCGTCAGGGGTGAACTTTAACATGAGGCGAAATAACGCGGTACCTTTTAATGTCGTTTGTTTTGTTAGCAACTTTTGTACATATTTTTCTTCATTGAAATTTGGCATAATTGACGGGTAAAACTACTGCACTGTCTATTATTATACATATACTAAGCATAGCCATCGTTTAAAAGCGTGCATAAAATTTGATATAAAATCGGACCAAGCAGCTTTAAGCAATGAGCTAATTTCAAATCTACTGCGCGGAATTAAAATGTGTGAATCCAAAAGCGTTTCGTGTAAACCGTTTAGGGAGCGTGTATTGTAGTAGTACGTTTCAGGGTCTGCAGGTTTCCGTTTAAATTCTTAATTTAATATTATGTCTTCCCCTTCAAGTCAAATTCGACAGGCCTTTTCCCGCAGCGAGCATTTGCCATATTAGGTCATGTCAAAATTCGACAAACTTGCAGACTTTACATTTGTCGATTTGTAACATGTCAGTTGTTCTATATCCAAGGATGAAGAAACAAATGAAGAATTATGAAACTATCAAGTAAAAATGTGCATAGTTGAAGTTTAAAAAACTAACAAAAAATTAAGTTACAAAATGGTGCAACATACGAAGGAACTGGGTCAAATCTTAAAGGTTTATCGGTTGACAATGGTTTTCTCAGGGTGTCAATTTCAACTGTTACTATCTCAAACAGGCACTATTTATTTTATTATACTGAATGTCTTAATTTTAGAGAAAATTTACTGCTTTTATATGAAAATGACGTGTATTTTACGGCAAACCGTACGCTCATAATTAACGCGCATGTAACAATTCGTTGTGTTACCCGATGCCAAGTGTGTTGCTAACTCGGAGGGTAATAGAACGGATTATCAACTGCGTCTAAACCAATCAGATTTCAGTATTTCGCATGAAAATATAATAAAAAAATCACACTTAAATCGATGCATTATTCTCGCTTATTTTTCACTTAGATATTTTCCTGGGTAACAATGAACGACCTAAATAAAGTATCTTTGTTGATATTTAATGTTAGGCACTTTTTACTATTTGCGTAATAAGGTTTTAACGACAGGTTATATTCAAATACACTAAATGTTATTTGATTTTTATACTCAACAAGATTAGAACACATGATCAAGACGAGAAAACTTTATCCATGTTAAAATGACCAACACAACGAACAAATTTCAAACAGAGCTTTACAGATAAAATACTAGACAATATCATATCCTTTTAGCACAACTGGCGCAGCACAAAACATTTGAGAAGTTATGGTGGTATGGGACATCTGTCGATATTAATGTGGATTAAACTATTATATAATTGAAAAACTTTTACCGGTTTAGAATTTTCAAATTTTACAATATTTAACCAAAAAATAGCTTTTAAAGATGAAGTATTTCAACATTAAAAATGTCGCTTTTTAAAAAATAAACATGGAGATAAGACCCAGAGATGACTAATTAATATGTACTTTTTCAAAATATTTTTTGGAGAATATAATACAAAGTTCAGAGATATGACAATGTTGTTTCAATCACTACTTTATACCACACATTTTAAAAGATGTCTCGCATGGCTCACTGGTTTCGTTTTGGATAAGTGAATAGAACCACGCACTGTTTTGGGTTCAAATCATTTTTTTAATGTATGTTGATATAACATTATGCGAATTATTATAATAGAATACCCGTATATTTTGATAAGTCGTTATTGATTTTTGTCGTATGAAGACTACTTTCTGTTCTTATTACTAGTTTATTTTGATATACAATATAAGTGAATTAAAACATATATATGCATTTTTACATTGCCAATATAACTATGTATCGATTTACTCCTCATTGCCCTTTTTAGAAAGCTTGTGAGTTTTAATAGCACCGGAATAGACATGTACTTCAACTCTCAACATAATATAGTTTGAGTAATCAATTTTTGTTCAAACTTGTACAATCATAGCATTTTAAAGTTATAGACATTTAAATCCCAAATGATTCGTGTCGATGATTCCTGCAAACTTACAATTTTGTGCGCCCAATTTCTTTTTGACCGGCACAGAGATCGTAAAAGATGTAGCTAAATCTGTGACTGCATCAGGCGTGGCAAATGTTTCAAAAGTCAGGAAGATAATTGAAAGTGACGGCATTTACACAATTTGTGGTATTACCACAGCTGTTGGCATATCGCTTTTAAGGATGCATTTCATTTGAAGCGTATTTTTAAAGTACGAAATATTTCTGTCCGAGGGATTGACAGATGATCTAAAACGGCTACGAGGAAAAACCGCTAAGCAAATGCAAAGCATATTTCCTGGATGCAAATAGTGTTACTGGTGATGAAACATGGGTTTACTATTTCGAACCAATAAAATAAATTGAAAACGAAAATGTATCTAAGTAAACACGGCGCAAGGCCTGCGGTTGCCAAAAGAACTACATTGTATAGGCACAAAGATGATTCTTTATTGCATATTTTCCTCATGTGATGGTATAGCCGTACAAATGACGATGCCGAAGCGCAAAAGTGTTACAATTCCGGAATTACAAAGTTGTTAATTACAAAATTGCTCAAGAAATATTTATACATGTAGCACAATTAGCCCAACATACAAACGTGCTAGGTTTCATCACAGTTAATCTAACTTTAAACTATTGAATTTAAACTATTCATCTTTTACTTTTTTAAGACAATGCTTTTTCGATGATAAAGAGTTTGTAATGACATGCTAAAGAACATAGAAGTTTACACATATACATGTAGCTGTTATCGAGGTCACGATTTTGGTCAAAATTTATTTTACCGTTTTTAAAGCTGGTCCGACAATTTTTTGCTATTACAGTATCAAATAATTTGCCATACAAACTAATTATCTAAGAAAGTTATAGACTCTCGCCTATTTACACCAGCAATATCGGTCTCTTTTCAAAACTAGGAAATATTCAAAGTAAACAATGAAAAATGATATCTTTAGGGGCATTCAAAAACAAACCAACAATATGCTTCTTGAGAATGTTTAGAAAAGGGAACCGTTTGGGTTCGTCCCCCGAATGTTTGGTTTTATTCAACCCGCATGTTACATATCAATTGTACACAAAACAAACTTCAGAAATAATAGTACACAGGTTTATTTTTGATTTGCCAAAACATTATGACTTTTATTGAACGCGAGGTCAAAGTCGTAAAACATGTCATCCCCGCTTCAACGACGGCGGCAAATTTTAATATAAGGCGCAATAACGCAATACACGTTTTGTGACGTTTGTTTTGTAAAAAAAAAATGTTGTAGCCTACATCCTTTTTTCATTGAAATATGGCTTAATTGACCGGAAAACTTTTGCATTGTCTGTTATCATACACATACTTAACATCAAATTTTGCATACGCATTTAAACGATAGAAATTATAAAAATAATGATACTGAACACATACTGGCCATGCTATTCAGTACTTTAGTACAAACCGAACCTGATAACGAACCCGAACATTAAAAAATTGGAATATAAAAAATAACTTTCTCGAAAATATGTCAACCAGACGCTACAAAAGTGTAAACTTGATCTGTTGTTCAACATGTTGAAGTTGTTCAGCAAGTTTCATATTATTCGTTAAACGCATAAATTCGCATAAAGATCAAAAGTGTGGAAAACTGAAGTGGGACAGACGGACGGACAGACGGACTGACGGGTGCAGTGGAAACTACAGTCCCCTCCGGTTAAATTGTAATTGCACATTTGTTTGAAATAATCAAAACATGAATATCGATATCAAAATCAATAATATGTTTTATAACTTTGTTAATTTGGGTTGTTGACTTTAAACTTCGTAACAATAGGTTTTTTTTGAAAATTTGAAACTTGAAAATATTTCCTAAAAATCCATAAAGTCACTAAGGCTTAAAAATCCATAAAGTCAAGGAAGACTATTAAGCAGTTAATAAGTTTATACTGTTAAGTATATTATCATTTTAAAGTGTTGTGTTTTTCATTTGTTAGGTAAAAAAATGTATAATATATAATGGGAAATATGTCAAGAACAAATTAATTTGCTGTGCATATATTTTTTAACCCTAAATGTACACTTTAAGGATATGTGAACCTGACAAAAACAAGTTCATTGCGCAACGCGAACTGTCGTCTGGCGACAAGCAATCGTATTTCACATCGACGGTTTATTTGCTTAATTTAAGGTTTAAAACAGTGATATAAAATGTGTAAGTTTATGAATTTGCATAAAATATAACTTATATCAACATTTACATCAAAAGGTTTTACTTTTTTAATCATTTACAAACTTAAAGTTTACGACATACTTGCGCCGATTTCCGGTAATTTCCCAAATCTCGATGTAAACAACAAGTCGGAATGACAAAAACTGACGGATATTATTAGTGTATGACGAACATTGCGAACACAAACTGATGTCGGGTGTCATAAAAAGGGAATGGAAAAAAGGACGAGACCATACACCAGTTCCCTGTGATCTAAACCTTCCATTTGCAAGCAGTAAGCATGGTAGGTGTCTTATCATGACATGTGCTATATTGTATTATGTTAACGTTACAGATTATTATGCTCGTATATTATCCACGTGAAAACAATATCGCCTAGCCTATATGCAGAATAGCTACACAATAATCCCAATTTGTTCAAACATAAAAATTATTCATTGTTAATTCAGTCAGTGTTTGTAATTAAAATAATCACAATTTTAGTTCGAATTTTCTTAAATGAAATTAACCATCTGATGATAAATGGTAAGGTTGACCGCATAGTGGGCCCTGAGTTTACTCTAGCATATGACAAGCTTATTTACCAACATTTACTCACAAAATATTTTTAGTCTAACACTTTCATGCACATTAGCTTGAACAGTATATTTGTAAGGAATAGGTTATATGTTTGTATTGATGATTTTTTGAAGCACATACTGGCGTGCGACCAGTTCTCGCCGAGTACCATTTCTCGCCAGTACATTGTGACGTCATTTTTCGTCTATAATTTTATGTGTTGATAAAATGACGTCACAATGTACTGGCTAGAAATGGTACTCGGCGAGAACTGGTCGCACGCCAGTATAGTTCATAACATGAAGAATTAATCTTTTATTCACTATCAATAACTGATAAAGTTGATTCTCTGTATTGTGAAAACATTTGAACAGCTGACTGATATTCACCTTTATTGAACTGTAAAAATCAAAGTACAGTTGAAGGAAAAATTAGTATACTCACTTCATGGTTTATCGGTTGATAGAATTGCTCACATCATATTTAGATTTCATGTGCTGGGTTCATTATTGTTACAAATTCTTATTTTTTTCCCATTATTTTCAAATCATTAAAACGCAAGATTTCTAAATACACACAGTTATATAAGATATGAAATTGTCAAGTTAAGTAACATTAATATAAATTTTCAAGATTAGAATAAAATGTTGACAAGTTTCACCTGATATCAAATTTTTATATAGAATAATCCATTTATATAAGGTTCTGTCTGTCTATGTTGCATACACTTTCATGATATGCCTATATGAATTTTATATATTTCTTAAAATCATCCTTTCATATAACTCCTTCTTATATGTTATAAGTAATAGTACCAGTAATATCAGTTTTTTTTTTAATACAGACTTTTCAAACCTCCAAGAGATGAGAACATCACTGGTATGTGTTAACGAGGTCATTCCTAATACAAGACACAATGCGGAAAAATATAAGACTAATGTAAAGAACTGAAACCATGAGTGATGAAGAGAAGAGCTGATAATCAGATTATTGTCTCTGTTATGTTCATCCTGATAAAGCCTTTCCCGATTGATGCCCTGGATCATTTATTTGGTAATTTAAGGATGACTATTTATTTCAACATTTATGATATAATATTAAGACAATTAATAAGCAGCACAACATATCCTGAAACATGAAACTGGACCAAACCAGTGATAATCTACCATTTATGATTTATTACATTTACTTGGATTTTAAAACCATTTCTGAAACTCCAAAAGTCATGAATAATTTGGACATATAATGCATACAATTAAGAATTAGTATTGTAAAAGCATATATATTATGATAATGCATATGCTATAAGAAATACAATTGATAGATATCAATTCAAAAGGTGTTTATACTGACCAAGTGCAGTAATGAAGTTTGTAATGGCTACGGTATATTCTGTTCATGTGGAGAAACTGGTTTTTAAAATATATGTCTTATGTTTATAATTATGTTTAATTTGATGATTGCATAGTATATCAAATCATCATTTCTGTCTATTAGTGTCTGTCTGTCCATCCATTTATCTGTATGAAGTCTGTTTTATTTTATAACCCTGATGAGGTTACTGATGTAGATCAAGTTGAGATCATCATTGTGACACTTATATACAACAAGCCTCACAGAAAATATCAGTCCTCTTAAATTACAGAGTTTTTGAATGAGTTATGAATGTATGGTTGAGTAAAATTTTTATTTTAAATATTTTTTGAAATGATTTTTGTGAATAAGAATATTTTTGTTATATTTAACTTATCCTTATCTATATTTTTATCATTTTTGCTTGAAAAAAATATACATATCCTAGTTAGGCCACACCAATATAATTTCTTGCTTGTCGGACATTAAGTGGAAAAGGGTACAAGCGGGCTAGCGATAAAATAATAAGATTATTATTTTTTGTAGCCAAATTTTGAGGCGGTCCATAGTGATATGATTTGTAAAGTTTTCTTTAAACACGAGCATGCAGGATCCGATAAAAAAGAAATTTAATTGGTGTGGCCTTCCACATTTTCTATATTTTAGTTCAAATTGAGGCTGAACCATTGTAATATATTACCCTGCATAATCATTCTGATAAAGTCTCAATCATACATTATAAATAGCATTAAGACCAATATGGGGACCAAGGAAGGGTTCAAAGTTCAAAGGAATCAATCATGTATATACATAAGGACAAATCATAAATCATTTCAGAATCTGCAGTGTTGTTTAGTCCAATCAGATAATATGATTTAAAGAATTATCATGATTAAGTATCAAATTTCATTTTATACCTGTAATCATTTGAAAGATTCTCCGACACCCATTTTAATGCAATACCTTACAAATCAGACAAAACTTTTAAAGATTGATAGATGAAATTCAAATTAATTACAATCAGTATATGATTTTTATGAAACCTGTGATTTATTTGGTTTGATTGTATTTTAAATCTATTAACAAAGGCTTAATAAAGATTTTGTGTATTAAAGTTTTCATGCATGTTTTTCTTTTTTGTGTACAGAGACTAGAGTTTCTTGATTATATCAGATGCACAACTATTACACTCTGTTAATTACCATTAAAATAAACTCTTTAGGAAGTGAAAAAATTGTTAAATTAAAGAATCATTTTCTCTTTATATGATTGGTTTTTAGAAATACTACCATTTATGGCAGTGTTGACTTTCATGAAGCGCGCAGAGTGATTTTTTGTAAAAGTCAGATCAGAGGAAATTCGGATTTTCAACCTTTTTAATTCAATTAGTTGTAGTATTTACAACACAACTCCTTTAATTTTGTTCGACAAGAACTTATGCAGGTTCACAGTATAACTAGTTGAAAGAAATCGCCATTTAAAACTGTATTATACGTCTTTTTTTAACAGCATGTAGGGTTTGTAGCATCTATTTCAATAGAGGTCAGAGGAAATTCAGACGTTATTATCTTTTTTTCTAATTCACGAACATGCCAATTATTGATTACTAATTTTTTGCTATTTATCATTTCTTCAAAATTACATAAAAAAAATAAGAGTGTAATTATAGGAAATTGTATTTTTTGCAATTTTTCTAGCTCGGGTCACGTCAAAAAATGTCACTTTTTTAGTGGTCAGAGGAAATTCAAACTAAAATAGCGGATTAAATAAAAGGAATTCTTATAATCCATTTTTAGATAAATAGAGTATTTTATTAATCTTTATAATATTTTGGTGAGAAAAGTATTCTAGTTAATTGTAAATATGTCTTTAATGACATTTTAAATTTGCATTTAAGGTTTTTTGTCTCGTTCTAATTTTTTGAACATGGGTAAGTTTAAAGGTCGTTGCCATGGAAACGAACTCACGAACATATGCGTAAAATGTTTTTTTTAACAAAAACAAATGGATTAGAGTCTGTTTAAACAATTTTTTCAAATATTCAATTAGTTTCATGTCAGGTTCACATGTCCTTAAAGGCTGGCCAATCCTTTTTCCTTTACATTTGCCATTACACTCGCAATTAATCATTGGAATAACTTACTATAGAATCATGCCTTTAATTTATGGTATTCAAATTGCAAGTCATTTATACTTTTTCTTACATTTTAATTTAACCATTGTAGATGCTGAAATCAATTGTTTTTGAAAATTTCGTCCATTTCAAAGACAAAACAACCATTAAGTTTACTACTCAAAATGAGGATGCAACAACTACAAACAGAATTCCAAATCAAAATCCGGGAACTGACGAGAAATGCCTGGATGGTTGTCATGCTCTAAATATCTTTGTTGGAGCTAATTTTTGTGGGAAAAGCACCGTGTTAGAGTTAATAAGAAGATGTATGACTAACGAAATTAATGTTTCTGTAACAAGTTCATATAATAAAAAATCGGTTGCATATGCACTTTGCCAATTCAGTTTGAATTCGTATGGCAATGTTATTTCTGGGATAATCAATGAACCACGGTATGAGTACAAATTTTTCATTTTCGCCGATGAAAGTGGACTTTTTATGCGCTCCAAGTCTTCAGACAGCTCTAGAAGTGCCTATAATGGTTTGGTTCAAGCAGATAATACTACTATGCAAGCAATCAATTTGCTTTTTCAAGCCCCAGCTGCTGGTAATATGACTCATATAAACCATCTTCTCAATTTGATTAAGGAGGCTCAATTAAACGTAATTCTAGAAGATGAGCCAAGCTGGAAAACTATTGAAAAAAAATATGTTGCCACTTTTCCAATGAGAGGAATAGGAAGCGTGCAGTGGACTAGAAGTAAAAAGATTGGAGAAAAGGAAAGGAATTACGGCGTGGCGTGTGAACGAGCAGAGGTGTTATCAACATTGTTATCGGAAAAACATAAAAATGATATTGATGAAAAGCTTGAGAGAGAGATTTTTCAATTTATAACATATCCTGAAGTATTTCATTTTCATGAAAGAAATGGGTGTATTTCTGTTGAACATAAAAAATCGGTATTCCCTTTGTTGAAGACATCTGAAGGAATACTAGAGGCAAAACTAACCTCTTTGCTCCTGGCGCACAAAGACTTTCATACACTTTGTCTGGAAGATCCAGATCGAGGCATGCACCCTCAAATGATTGAGCGGTTGAAAACAATGTTGCACAGACACAGAGCAGCATATAACAAGACAATAGTTGTTGTAACACACAGTCCCTATTTTATTGATCCCATTACGATTGACAAAACGCATATTTTCTCTCGACAGATGACAAAAAAAGCTGATTATACTTGTTCCGTGACAAATACTTTGCAAAGTGATATTCTGTCAAGTGTGTCCAACATTGAAACACTAAGGGTTTTGTTGTTTGCAACCAAAGTTTTGTTGGTAGAAGGAGTAACTGACAGAGAAGTTGTACAAGGCATTTTCACCAAATACAAAAGCAGCATGCTAGCGAGGAGAAGGAAAAATACGAATTATTTTTGGAGGGACATAACTACATATCAAATTATTCCTCTCGGTGGATTTGGCATTGCAAAAAAAGCACTAGAATTTTGCAAATTAATCAATCTACCCTGTTGCTGTGTATGTGATCTCGACACCGTTGTGCAAAAAACTAAAAAGACGAATCAAATTGTGAACATTAAGGGCACAGATGAAATAGATTTTACAAAACTGAAAGATAAATATGATGGAATAGAAATTTCTACTTTTGTCAATTGTGATAAAGATTTTGATACAGTTTCAAAGTCTTTGGAGTCAAAAAACATATTCATTTGGAGATACGGTGCAATAGAAGATGCAATTCTTGAAACTTTTAAAAAGGATAAAGAAAAAGAAACTACTTTTCTTGGTGAATCAGAACCAAAGAATCTAAAGAAACAATTGAAGCTAATACATAATGAAAACGACAGACAAACGTTTTATGATCGGCTGATGGAACTCAGTGAAATAAAGAGATTTATCAGTTTTTTAAAGACAAGGGAGAGCATGAAACTTTTGATTCGGTAAACTATTTAATAGCTTTTGGTTAAAGTTAAGTACTAGTGTTTAAGATTTTTTGGTGAATTTTATGCCTAAAAGATTGCAGTTTGAAATGAACTAATTGGTCTAATTTTCTTTACAGCTAACCTGCCACATTTTCAGACAGAAGGCGGCAGTGATTCAAGAAAGGAAAATAAGAAGAAATGCAAAATGTGTTGTGTCTACCTTTCTGCATCAAAGCATGTGAGCTCTATTTGAATGTGGAATTTAAATGGATATACTATTGTGCAAATCGGCTTAAATAACAGGAAAATGATTGGTGTCTGCACTAATTATTAATTTTCCGAAGGTCCGAAGACAATCACGGTTTTATTTTTTATTGTCGTACAGCAAAAAATACTTGTTAATATTTACATTTGAAAATATTCTTCCTTTTAATATGTTTTACGTTGCAACTGTTGGGGCGAGGGCGATCAAATCTTCTTAGAAGCCCTTCGGGCGTCACAGGATTTGATCATTTGACCAAACAAAGTCATATCCTGGTGAACTTTTTAATTTGCCGTTTATTTCCTAAATGAAACATGCATAAAAAATGCAAGGTATTGACATCTTATTTACGTTATTTTGAGAGACTGTTGTAACATTAAGTGTCGTTTAATTTGAATTGTCAATGCATCTGTCAAGATCACCTAGAACCATTGTGGCTGATTTTTCAAATAGTAACGTATTCGTTTTCATATAGCCCACTTTTCAAATATATATTTTAATCATTTTAATCTAGCTAGATATCGTAACGGTTTAATTACTTTTACCTATTCTTTGCAATGAGTATGACTTTAAACCTTGGAATACAGATATCAATTTTTATCTACATCGTTTGTTTTATCTCCCTGTGTCAATGTTTTCCTATGTTTAGTTGGTTTGTGAGGGCTGAACACAAATTTTATCATCAAAATATTTATTTTTTTATTTGATTTAATTTGTGTCATCCTATTATTTTTTTTAGTTTAAAATTATATTTCATAGTCGTTAATCTATGATTAATCGGTTATCATAAACGAGACTGGTCACAGCTTTTCGACAGTGATTTGTCTGTAAATTGTCTTTACTATTTACTTTATCACGGTATTTTACAAGGATTTCGCAAATCAAATGAATATCAGAAAAACAATTGATTAAAGAAGATTTTAATAACTGATTCTTTTGTCACATGTTTTACAATTTAAGCTCGCTGCGATGAAGACAAATAAAAGAACATGCCATTATACTGTGGAGATATGTTTGCAAATGATTAACTATAGCTCTTCAATTAACTATTATTAATCGGCTATTTATAGATCTGGGTAAAACATTAATCATATGCTTTAAAAAAAGAAAATAGTACAAAAGTGAAAACCGGAAAAAGATATACACGAACTGGAACAATATCGTTCACAACAGTCATCCCCTTATTTGCACATGGAATGCAACACCGCATCTTCATCAATGGATTAACCAATCTAATCAATAATTAAAAACTTTTTGATATTGTTTTCTCACATTTTGTCAGAGGGAAGGGATTTTGGAAATTTAATAATTCTCTGTTGAAAGATAAAGAATATGTAGTTGGGGTGAAAAAAGTTATTGTTTCTCAAAAACATCAGTATGCAGAAAAATCAGACTCACTGGAAGCTATAGAACAAATATCTGATGCCCTGTTATCTCTAACTATTGATTACCAGTCCTTCTTTGAGCAAATCTTACTCCATATTAGAGGATATACAATTGAGTACAGCTCGAGAAAAAAAAAGAAATAGAGTAAACAAGCAAATAGAAATAGAAGAAAAGATGAATACTATAAGAAATAATGAATATGAAACTAATAATGATGAACTTATTCTTTTTTCAAAATGAGTTAGAATTAATCAGAAAAGAACACATGAAAGGTTTAATGGTAAGAGCTCGTGCTAAATGGATTGAAGAGGGCGAAAAGCCTACTAATCATTTTCTTGCACTTGAAAAACGAAATTATATAAACAAAACAATATCCAAAATTGCCAATGACAGTGGAGTTTTAATCACAAATTAACAAGAAATACTTAATGAAATTAAATACTTTTATCAAACCTTATATAGCAATAAAGATAATGACTTGAATGATGTTGATATAGAAGAAATTATAGATAAAAGCTTGGTAAATATACTTGATAGTAATATGCGTGAAAAACTAGAAGGAAAAATAACCTATTCAGAAGCCTTAGAAGCTCTAAAAAATATGAAAAACGATTAATCACCAGGTTCAGATGGCTTTACCGCCGAATTTTTTTAATTTTTCTGGAAAGATATATGCCACTTCTGGTTAATGTCAGCTAATGAAGGCTTTGGAAAGGGACTACTATCAACAACTCAGAAACTAGGAATAATAGCTATCTTGCCAAAAGAAGATAAATGTAGAGAATATTTAAAACATTGGAGACCAATATCACTTTTAAATGTATCTTATAAACTAATATCAGCATGTATCGCAAACAGACTAAAACAAATACTAGACTACATTATAAATGAAAATCAAAAGGGTTTTTTAAAGGGTAGGTTTATTGGAGAAAACACCCGTTTTGTTTATGATATTATTAATGAAACAAAAATAAGGCAAATTCCTGGAATGATATTACTTATTGATTTTGAAAAAGCTTTCGACTCGATATCATGGTCTTTTATGTTCAAAGCACTTAAATTTTTCAATTTTGGTCCAAATATTATTAGATGGTACAAAAGAACCTGAGTCAATTGAACATTTGTTTTTTTATTGTCATAAGAGTAAACAATTATGGGTGCGATTAGAGCATTTTTATCATTTTATTGTCATTTTGATATAAACTTCTCATTAAGTGAAGTAATATTTGGCTATACAAGAGAAAAAAATGATATTGTTAATATTTTGATATTATTAACAAAACAATATATTTTTTACAAATCAAGGAAAAGTTCTGATCTGCATATTAGCGAATTATTGAAATCAATATTGGCATATTATTTGATAGAGAAAAAGTTGTTTGCAATAAAAATGAGATGTGATGAATTTATTACTAGGTGGAAAACTATTGAGAATCTTATTGCAAACATTCATGTTTAATTATTTTTAATCATCTCCATATGCTTACTTGCTATACTGGACATTACACATATATCTATATCAACATGTAATTTTAACATGCATCATATACTGTAGTAACCCCTTAGTAACTGTGGTAAATGTACATTTAGAATGGGTGTGAGAGTGAAAGTTTGTGTTATGTCTTTTTGATGTGTTTGTCTTTATATATAGAACTATTGTATTGAATGGTAATAATAGAAATAAATCATGGGAAAAAAAATAATTAAAAAATGATCCTGTAGCATACTATATTGTAGCAAGTATGCGCATATATTTCTGCGTTATCAAATCTTTAATCTTAAGTGCTTATCTTCCTAAGAAGTGTATTGAATAAGACATTGGTTTAAAATGAACAACGGAACTAAAAAAAATAAATGGCAATAACTAAGTGATATAATAATAATACGATTGTAACCATAGCTTTTTTTTCGTATTGATTTTCTGGGTGACTGCCAACAGTTTCAGACAGAGAATAGGAAGAAGGCGGAATCAGGAGGAATTATAAGCATCTTGAAAAAGGTAAATCTTTTATTTCATTCATCAACTATTGAGTAACTTTTTGTGTCCAGTGATGGCCAAGAGAATTAAGTTTGATTTTTCTCATATTATGGGAGACTGTTGTTGTTAAATCGATGATTTTTTTCTCTTCAAATTAACAAAATTAGCACGTAAACAAGCACTGTTCATGTTTTTTAAAAACTTTTCAGCTATAAAGCAAGTCTATCAAATGCTATTATTTCAAAGATTTGATTTTCAAAAATTCAAGTAACCCAAATTCGCCTAACAGGAATGTCTTAGACCGTTATTCTCAACACATTCTGATTTAATTTAAGTAGTTTGTACCATGCACTAGATTATGTGTACTTGTTCATAAAAATTTGAAGATATAAAAATTGAATTAATTTTGATAAATAAAAAAAAATCGAGCTTAAGCGACAAATGTGTTACAAGGTTACTATATACCTGTAAACTACTGAATCAATAAAAAGTTAAACAAAAATGCGCTACATCTGTTGTTAAAATAGGTAAATGAGTGATATTACGGACACAATCCAATACTAAAAATACATGTACCGATGTACATATGCCAGATCACTTCTTATTCTCTTCCTGAATATTTTCAAAAACTTAATCTTAGCACTTTAACTCATAATGAGTGTAAATCAAATTTTTGAAACGTCCTAAAAACGGAAATCAAAAGTTAAACACTTTTTTGTTTGTTTATATATATTAAGCATAAGAGAGAAAAATAGATTCTGTCTCTGTCTCTTTAATAGTCATCAGGTAGGAGAAATATCGATTCCATACAATCTGCATAGCTTATTAGCTAGAACATTTACAGAAAAAGTTTTATTATATTTAATATCTAAGCAAAAGTTCATGTAATGTTAGAATACCCACTTTAGAATCAACGAACCACGATACATGTCAAAATTGAATCCGTATCATTGAACCATACGAAATAAATGTTACGTTTTATACAATGGCTCCATGTCTCTGACAAACATCAGATTCGACAACAGAATTTTAAACCCCTTAACAGATTTCTCATAACATGCTAAAATCAAAATTTTGTGATTCCCCCCTTTTCATGTCGCTAAAATTTACTTCTTATTTCAAGTGTCAACCTTGTACATATATTTATGTACATATATTATTAATTTTTATGTCAGTCTGATAGAATATTCCAATTTAAGTCAATGCATATAGTAAATTAAGTTATAAAATCTCCGATATCTTAGTATTTTTAAATTTGAGTACGTAGGCACTACAATCACCAACATTACTCTCTCTCTCTCTCTCTCTCTCTCTCTCTCTCTCTCTCTCTCTCTCTCTGATAAACAGATCAAGACTTCATCATTCCTGATATTTTGGTTAAAATACACCCATACAACTAAAAAATAATGGTCAAACATTAATATTTTTCTTAAATTTCTTTTTCAGATGCTAAAATCAATAATTCTGGAAAATTTTGTGCATTTCAAAGACAGAACTGTTATTGATTTTGATACAACTCGAAGGGTGAAACAAAGTAAGGCAAGTTTGCATAAAGAGGCAACTTCTTCAAATGCAAGTGCAAATAAAAAGCAAAGGCGTGATGCTGAAAAACAAGTGACTGCGGGTTGGAACACTTTAAATATTTTTGTAGGTGCTAATTTTTGTGGAAAAAGTACCGTTATAGAACTAATACGACGTTGCATGACAGATGAAATAAATGTATCAGTAACTAATTCTTTTGATGATAACTCATTTGCGTATGTATTCTGTCAATTCAATTTGTCTCCATATGATGAAGTTATTTCTGGAATTATAAAAGACCCTGGGAATGATGTGATGTACAAAGTTTTCATTTATTCAGCAAAAAATGACACTTTTCTTCGCTCGAAATCGTCAGAAAGTATTGCAACCTACAGCGGTTTGGTTCACGAAGCAGATGATAAAGAGGCAATACATTCAATTGTAGAAAAGGAGAGTGTTAACATTATCCAACTTCTTCATTTGATAAAATCTTCAAATCCTCAAAAAGATTGTTTACCTGAGGAACCAAGCTGGAAGACCATCGAAAACAAATATGTGTCTACACTTCCTTTAAGAGGTATTGGAATGGTACAGTGGACAAGAAGTGAGAAAATCAAGAAGGAATACAAGGAAAGCAACTACAAGATGGCATGTGACCGAGCAGAAGTTATATCGACTTTGTTGTCGGAGGACCATAGAGATGATGTTGATGAACAGTTAGAGGGGGAAATATTTCGATTTATTACATATCCAGAAATATTTAAATTCATAAAAAAAGATGGACTATTGTATGTTCAACACAACGAATCAGAATTCCCATTGCTGAAGACATCTGAAGGGATTTTAGAGGCAAAATTGACCTCGTTACTCTTAGCGCACAAACACATTCAGACACTTTGTTTAGAAGATCCTGATCGAGGAATGCACCCTCAAATGATTGAACGATTAAAGACAATGATGCACATGCACGTAACATCACACAAGAAGACAATTATTGTTGTGACGCATAGTCCGTATTTTATTGACACCATTACCATCGACAAAACGCATGTTTTCTTTCGAAAGAAAACAGTCTCAAACAGTTACGAATGTTCTGTTAAAAACTGTGGGAAAAATAAGGAACTCTCCAAAGTGTCTGACATTGAAACACTGAGAACGTTGTTGTTTTCAACCAAAGTTTTATTAGTGGAAGGACCAATAGACAAGGAGGTTGTGCAAGGTATTTTTACCCAATACAAATGCAATTTGTTAGAGAGGGGAGTGATCGGAATAGATGAGCTTTATAAGGATATAACCACATCTCAAATTATTCCGGTCGGCGGCTGTGAAAATACAAAGAAAATACAATCATTTTGCTATTTTATCAATGTTCCATGCTTATGCTTATGGGATCTAGACAAAGTTGTGAAATTTGATAAACAAACATGTAAAATACAAGACTTTTTGGAGATAGGTAATGTTAATAAAGATAAGTTAAAAGCAAAATACTTTGATAAAGAACTTTCATACCTCATTGGTTGTGATGAAGATTTCGAAACAATTTCAACATCATTAGAGCAACGAAAAATGTTTGTATGGAGACATGGTGCCGTGGAAGATGTAATTTTAAGTACTAGGAATCGTTATGAAGAAATTTGCTCATCCATTAACTGCCCCTCATTGACTAACAAGAGCCTAAAGAAAAAACTTAAAGAACGACTTGATGAAGAAGAAAGGAAAACGTTTTATAGTCAGCTGATGGAAGTCTCTGAAATACAACGATTTATAAGATTTATGGAGAAGGAAGAAAACAAAAGGTTCAATAACTAGCTATAGTACACGCACATTACTAAAAAATAAGCTTAAACATCTGAAAATAAAAGGTGTGAAATTTGGTCATCCCCAATCTTTTTAAGACTGTCAGTGATATGTATAGTGTTTCTGGTTTAAATGTTTTAAAACTAAAACTTTTCGATGGATTCTACAAACGCTTGCATCTCACTACGCGTGAAAATGTGTTGATAAAAACTATGCATTAATTTCAACAAAATTTATATTTATAGCACATAAAAAGACAGAATTTAACAACATGTTTAGATAATTGATACAACAATCTTTAATATATATATATATATATATATATATATATATATATATATATATATATATATATATATATATATATATATATATATATATATATATAATGGCAATTAGTGCAGTTTCATGATCATATTTTAAAGATATTCTATCTGGAATTGATTTTAGGTATTATAAAGATTTTCTCCATCGCTTGCCAGCCAGTGTTATAAAATAAAACACGATATAATACAACAATATAATATATAAAATGATATGAAAAAAACATAGAAACTTAACTTTTGTAACTATATAGCTATAGAAAGTTTTCAAGAGAAAATAAGAAAATGAAAAAATTAGTCCGAATTTCCTCTGTTTCAAATTTTTTTCTACCTTTATCGTAGCATAGCTTCCTCAAATAAACAAAACATGGATATCAATATTGATTTTTTTAATGAACTTGTTATTTTGCGTTTTCAAAACAACTTTTGACTTCAGATTTTGAACTTTGTAAAAATATTTTTTGAAATCTCAAACCCTGAGTAAACTTAAGGCCGTGCATGTATTGTAACAATATTTTAGTCTGTCTCCAGTTATTGCTTCCGTTACTTTTTGGTGATTTTAAATGAAAATAAACATACCTGTCCATCAAGTACAAATAAAATCGATGAAAGGGGGAAATTCAAGATTTCTTCTTTGATAAATAACAAAGGGAAATACAGGGCTCAACACAAGGCACGTCCGTCTAGTAAAAGTTTGCTCCGTGCCAGTAAAGATTGCCCAATGGTAGTCCGACTGGTCGTGTCAAAATTTCACTCAATGGGTCATTCAAGCAAACTCAGTGTTATAGTTTTGTACAACATACTTTTAATACATGAAAATTCAACAAGTTAGGGTTATCGGTATAGTTGAAAGGAAAGTTTAGACTGGTCCTCTATCTGACTGTCTCTCTCGTACATAACCAGTCTAAGTAAAGATAGACTGGCAATGCCTGTCTTATATGCGAGACATTCGTTCGATATAGACAGAAGACCACACCTCCTTGTATTATGTACATGTATCTATTCGACAAAAACGATCGGCAGACCTCGGTAGTTTTCTAGGCATTAAAAATAGAATCGAGCAAGTGGCAAGTTTTTACGACAACTGATCGGTTGATTATCGATTTCTTTATCTTTAACTTTGGTTTCTCGAAGAAAAAAAGGAAAATGATGCATCTGAAGCTAAAAGCAGAGCAATAGCAAAGGAAAAATATGAAAAGAGAGTTTTATTCCAAATGGAAAGAAGATTACAAGGGGGTTGAGTATGACCAAGGTGATAATTTGATGTTTTGTATTCCGTGCAGTAAATATGAAAAAGAGGGTCGATTTGTGGTTTGGACGGGTAATTTTAGAATCCAATTAAATAAAGCAGCACGAAGCTAGAAAGTCTCACATTAATTCTCAGAGAAGATTTGATATTGATTGCTTGAACGGAATATCTAGCACTGTTGTTTGTTCTTACACTGGAAAAGTGGAAAAGAGCAAGTCAATCTTTGAACATTGAAGTCGGTGGTTTATGGCCACCTGTCGTTGGGGCACGTGACATAACAGTGCAAAGGATAAACAAAAACCAAAAGGAGAAACTTTGCTGTGTTTTTAACACTGCTTATTTTGTAGCAAAAAATGAGCTCCCATATACACTCTACCTTAGAGTTCTAGAGCTCCAGGAAAAATGGAGTGGTTTTTCCATCAAGTTATCAAACAGATATGGCATGTCGCCGATTCAATGAGTATATCTACAATGATAAAAAGGAGCTCAATGTCCATGGTTTTAAAAATACAAGAGTTCTGTCTGTAATGGTTGATGGTGCTACGGATACATCTGTGTGTGAAAATGAAATAAATTATTTAAAGTAGATCCAGTGTTCTGTGATGTAAAACTTTATTGTAAAACTTTGAATTTTTTAAAACTTGTGCAAGATAGTTTTATTTATTTTATGTGAATATAATCCCATGGCTGTAATTAGAAATACTGTTTAAGTTCAAGATATTTTTGCATCTTAATTTTATCCTAAATTTCCAATTTTTTTACATACATTTTATCTATGCTAAGGGGAAACAACTCTTTTTCTTATTTATCTCTTAATTGTATGTCTAAATGCTATGATTATTATAATCAAAACAACCAATTTCAAAATGTGTTTGTAGTTTTAGTTTGTTAACACAGTTGACAATAAATTAAAAAAAAGATAAACAAGTTTCTGCATACAAAGATTTTACTTCTAACAAAAAAGTACGGTTTTCTGATGCTAAAATATGCTCTAGTTCATGTTTATCAGACATCTCAAAAAGTGTGATGACATGTGTATTTTTTCTAATAATTGATGAAATTTAAGTCTATCAAGTTGAAATCAGTTCTGTTTTTAAACTTTCTTAACAGAATTTCACGAGTATGGAGTTACTTTAAAGGAGCATGGTCACGATTTTGGTCAAATTCTATTTTTATGTTTTTAATTATTTACATTGCTTTAGAAATGCATTTCTAATAATCAAATTAAATTTAATAGTCATTCATAGAGTTATAAGCAAGATACAGGGCTCACATATCTTTGTAATGAAACAAGGCTCGTGCCCTGTTTTTGTTTACATAGGTTCAATATACCAGTAAAAAAAATTCCAGCTTATTTGTCTATCTTTTTATTTATTTTAAGCGTAATTAACAGTTCCTAACGTTTAACACATTCATATTAGGTTTAAAGCTGACATTTTCAATTCAACCTAAAAAATGTAAACAAACGCTTTGTTTACATAGCGAAGAATTTCAAGCTCTGTAACTCGCATATAAATCATTCTTCGAGCTCTGTAACCTGCATATAAATCAACAAATGACACTCAAATTTCGGTATCCTATTAAAAATGCCTTCCTGAAGCATTGTTAGTATTAAAATCGGGAAAATTATTTTATAAACAATTGTAACCATGCCCTTCTAAGCACGATTTGTGGATCGAGGTGTGGCAGGAAATATTTACATAAACAAAGAGGCAGTAGAAAATGCACATGCAGAAGTTGTTTTAGTGGCAATTCAGTCAGCCATGAATAAAGTTTATGAAAGCTGATTTTGAAAGGAGCGTTTATTGTTGCTTCTGGTTCAAATGGAGCTAGCATTTACCTCGGGAAAAGGCACAGTGTAACAAAGCTTTTGAAAGATGAAGTACTAGTACCTCATCTGTTTGCTATGCATTGTATGTGTCATAGTTTGAAATTGAGTGCATTGGATGCAATGAAGGACAGGTATGCAAATATATTTGCTGATCTTAGAAGTGTGCTGTTGAATTTACACAAACAATACCAGTACAGTGCTAAAGCTTTGATAGAACTGCAGATTATGGCAGAGGCTATGGCTGAGAAAATGTTAAAGCCAGTGAATCTAGAGGGGACAGAGTGGATGCCCCACTTAAGCAACTGCCTGGATGTTCTTTTGCGACAGTACTTGGTGTTTGTCAATCACTTTGAAAACACAGTTGGGGGCATATTGGGTCTGTTGATGTTCAAAGCAGAGCAAAATTTATCATAAAGCACCTAAAGGACTACAACTTTTTGAACCGCATGTACTTCTTAAAAGATGTCCTTGCTGTTCTTAGATATATCTCTCTCTCAAGTTCCAGAAGGACATTTATATGTTGCCCGATGCAGTGGAGGCACTGGAGACAGCCACTTTGCAGCTTGTTACTCTGCAACAACGACCATGTGAAAAACTGTAGAGTTGTCTAGACAATGTTGATCAAGAAAACATATTCAAGAGAGTTAAACTCTATGCCCCTTCTTCCACACCTGAACAGTTAAAGAGAAAACAGAATGGCCTGATTCAATCATCATAGACTAGGTAAACAAAAGAGTTGGAGATATATATTCAGACCATTTGCTCAGACATTAAATTTTTCTTTCCAATAAATCTCCATGAAACAGATGCTGCTAGGGCAATATATGGAGAGGAAATAAATGCCTTGTGTAAGTTCTATGCTGCAGTATTAAATAGGATGAACTTCAATATACTGCAACTGAAGCAGGTAGAATGACCAGGTCTCAAAATGCACATGAAAGAGAGAATGATGGAATTGGAGTGCAAGAGTTATACAAGAGATTATTCTGTGATCCCAACCTGGTAGATACTTTCAAGAACATACTTATTTGTGTTGAAATTGTCCTATGTATTCCTATGTCCAGTGCTATTTGCGAAGGAGGGTTTTCAGCAATAGCAAGAATTAAATCTGGCCAGTCTAAATGAAGACATGCTCAATTGCTTGAGAGCTATTTCAATTACAGGTCTAGATCCTAAGGATTTTAATGCAAGTTGAGCTGTAGCTTTGTGGTGGCATAGGGGTCAAAGGGCAAGACAGGCCAGAATTTAACTAAAACAGAAAAGACCAGTCAACAGAGGATGCTTACTCCTCCTAGGCACCTGATCCTAACTTTATCTATTTGGAGGTCCTTGCTGCTCTGCTTTGAATTTGTATTTAGTTTTATGGATTTTTGAGATGGTTCACGGTTTGTTATTGTCATTTTTTCACATTAATGGTGTTTTGGCGGTTAACTTTCTTTCTTACCATTCAGATAAATGGTCATTTTCAGGCACGTAGCACCAGGGGGGGGGGGGGGGCAGCCCCCCGAACTTTTTCTCGCAGCAATTAATTTTTTCTAAATTTACATATAAAAAATTGAAATATCATGGAGTTGCCCCCCCCCCCCCCACTTTTTTGGGAGCATATAGAAAATTGATATGAAAATAATGAAATAATTATTGAAATTGTAGTTATATAGTACGCCTGCCCCCCCCCCACCCCTCCCCCACCACGGATAAGGATTTTGAAGATTTTTGGATAATCCCTAATTTTCCTTTCTATTTTTTTTGGCCCCCCCCCCCCACTTTCAAAAACGATGCTACGTGCCTGATATTTGTCATTGTTGGGCAACTGGTTGTGGCTTTTAATTTTTATGCCTCCCTAGGAAGAAGGGAGGACATATTGCTTTGCTGCTGTCTGTCGACGTCGGTCTGTAGGTCCACTAACAGTTTCCGTTCATTTTCTTCACAGAGGATGAACATCCTGAAATGAAATTTGGTATACAGGTTTATCATAATAATATCTAGGTCAAGTTTGATATTGGGTACGATTGAGCCATTTTCAACAGCGTTATGGCCCTTGGATGTTGAAAAGTTCTAGTTATTTGCAGTTTCCGCTCATTTTCTTTGCAGAGGATGAACAAATTGAGCTGAAATTTGTATACAAGTTGATCAGGATAATATCTAGATCAAATTTGATATTGGATACGATCGAAACATTTTCGACAGAGTTATGGCCCTTGGACGTAGAAAAATTCTAGTTATTTGCAGTTTCCGCTCATTTTCTTTGCAAAGGATGAACATACTGAAATGAAATTTCGTATACAGGTTTATCATGATAATATCTAGGTCAAGTTCGATATTGGGTACGATCGAGCCATTTTCGACAGAGTTATGGCTCTTGGACTTAGAAAAATTCCAGTTATTTGCAGTTTCCGCTCATTTTCTTTGCAGAGGGTGCACATAATGATATGAAATTTAGTATACAGGTTTATCTAAATAATATCGAGGTCAATTTGATATTGGGTATGATAGAGCAATTTTCGACAGAAGTATGCCTTTTGGACTTAGAAAAGGAGGGGGGCATAAGTGTTTCACAAACATCTCTTGTTTCTATGAAACAAAGGAGATTTTGTGTATCAATGAATTAAAAAATAGATATTCTTTACTTAAAGTTTCAAACTGAAAGACTTACTCTGACTGACAGGATTTAGTTATAACTGATTAATCATAAGTGATAGTATGATATCATATTCTTAAGAAGTTTACATGTATGTATATTATAAATGACTCATTGTTAAAACATTATAGTGTTCTTTCCTTATGAATCATTCTATAAGACTCAAATTCATTCAATATACCTTAAAATGATACTGTAACAGTAACACATTGTTAATGAACAATAATTGGAATAAATAGTATACATAACGTTATAATTTCAAGTTGTCAAAAGGCTTATTTTTAATAACAAAATTAATCTTATTAAGTTAGGGCTAGTGAAAGTAATATCAGGGCAAGTGAAATTTATTAGTACTAGCCGGATTCATCTAGTCTATTGAAAAATTAATATTGAGCCCTGAAATGTTTACACCTTTTCTCCAATCGGAAGCCTAATTGTATTAAGCGCGTCGGCGCGCTCGCGCAACAGATTTTGTTTGTAAATAAAGTTTTTGATTATCCAATTTCATTTTCATCGGGCACGTAGTTTTACTCTTCCAAAATGAGTAGTGAACAACGATGTCTATTTCTTCGTGAGCGAAGCTCGTGGTTAGTAATTTCTCATTTATTGATAAGACTGTCAACTCCTAGCTGTGATGGTATTCAATGCAAAACGTAATAAATAACCCTGATATCAATGAGTTGGATTTAAATGAGGCAAAAGAAATATAATAGAGAATAATGTTTACTTGACAAAAAAGTGTGAGCTCTGTATCTTGCTCAAAGCTCTACGACTGCCTCTCAAATTCATATGATCATAACAAATACATTTCTAAAGCATCTATACTACTATATTAAAATAATAGACTCGAATTTTTGGGCTTTATTACCAAGAAATCAGAAGAGTACTGTCTTTTGTTTTATATATTTTTAAGATCATTAGTACTTAGAGATTACCAATTTGTTTTTATTTTTCTCAATCAGGCTTCGCTACTTGATAATCAACGAAAATTCCTTTATAAAATCCGGAAATCGTCTGAATTTTTCGGATTTTACAATTTTTCGCATGCGCATTACATTCACGCTAAATCAGGGGACTCTCTTTAGTTTTTGTTTCCACAATATCACATTTGCAAAGATAAACTAAAAAACGATGATACAAATACGTGTAATTTTTTTTATTTAAAAGAGGTATAGTATAGCGCATTTTCCAATTATTTCGCCTACACCTGTGTTTGGACGGAAAGTACCTGTTACTAAAAATAGCTTCAGGTACCGAGCTGTCGCAATGTGATTTTCAAAACCTGGATACACTGTACTGATTTTATAATGGTGTCTGTAATAACTGATTTGTCATAAATTCGGGAAACTCTGTGTATAGAAGTAGTTTATATTCTGAACCGTGATAAGTTCAAGCAAAATGCAATGGATCTAAGTGTAAATAGAGTACATGTTAGTGTTAATGAAGAGATCTGTTTATTTTGGGTAAGCTCATACTCAGACTGAATTAAACAAGATAATATAAAAAAAAACCCAGAAGAATAGATATATGAAACTTAACTATTCTTTTCATGTTTCAATTTAAGTGAAAAAAAAATACTACTTAGTGAATTTGATCCAGCGACCACAAAATCAAAAAGACCCCCGCGTTACCACTAGGCCACACATCTTACATTTTCAGCAGATGCATTTTCAATATAAATGGCTATATACATGATTGTATTAGAAAAGAGAGTAATTGAAATATTTGTCTAATTTTCAGTATGAAAACCACGTTAAACCAAAATTAATTCAATGTAAACGTGTAATACAATACCTGTAGAACATAATTTTAATCGGATGTCTTTGGTTAAGAGTGGTTCAAATAGTGAAATATCCAATTTTTTATCGTATACTATCTACTTTCCTATATATCCCTAACAAAACCTGAATATTTTAATGATGTCGTGGAAGATAATTAAGATTCTTAGAGCATGGTGATTGTGTAATTCGCATTTCTTTGAATATATTTAAACTAAATATTGTATAATATTGAAAATGTCTGATGTTTGCAAAAGGCTATTATATTTGAGAGGCCAAATCGTATATTAAGTGCGCTATACCTCTTTGCTTATATATTCTGTTCATGAAAGAAAATACGGGAGATAACTCTAACTCAGTGCATTTAACATAAAAAATTCCGAGAGTTCTGAACGTCAACATGTTATGCAAATTTGATGAAATTTGATGAATATATTTCGTAAATGCCCGACATAATATGCAATGTAAACCCTTTAAAATAGAAAATCTGGACTTTTTTTGCGTTTTCTTGAATGAATGTAGTTTGTACAAAAGGTATTTATTATTATCGATATATTAAATGCAAAAAAGTGGTGGAAGCAGAGACTTTGTTGACAGAGTATAACAAAGTAACTTTTAGTTTCTATGTTCTAATTTCTTATACATGAAATTGGTAGATTCTTATTCCATTAGATTATATGTACAATACATGTACATTATATGCAGATAAACATTTAGATAAAGTTCAAACAAGGAAAATAATTTTCGTTCTTTGACTTCCTGTTTATAAATCTTAATAAAGCCTGGGGATTTTATTCTTGATAGTGCACAATGGCGTGACAATTTTTAGACTATTTTAATCTTCCTGAGAAGTGTTCTGCAAAAGAAATAGGGAAATTTCAAAGCTAAATTATATGGAATTTTTCTCTACTGTATAATAAAATGAAATTTAAAAATATATTAAATTTTTTTTTGTTTTTTGTTTTTTGTGTGTTTGTTTGGGTTTTTTTTTTTTTTGCTTTAAATAAAATGTCATTCTAATGATCAAAAGAAAGAACAAATCACTATGACCAAAACCTACTATGTAGAAACCTTTAATTTAATAAATTTAAATTGTTTGCTATAAACATTCAGAGATCTTCCCGTTTGTATAAGAATATGCAGATATTGTCTTCGTCTTTTCTCAGTGCTACATGTACATGTATATGTTCTTTATGTTTACTTTCGTCTTAAAATAGCGTTACACAAAAATGTACACTTCCGTTTCTTCACTGTGCCATTAGTTGGCTGAATTGTAATTTTTGGTACATGTATTTGTCAACAACTCAGTGGCATTCATTAACCCATCGATTCTTATGTCTGAAATATATGTAGAATTGATCAATGCAGTAAACTTAGCATTATTCTCACAATAGAGTGTTTTATTATAATTATCACTTAATTGTTAGCTAAAACACAACAAGTATTTTATTTGGGCATTCTACAGGCAACACAGACTATGCCCAACATAGTTACGTGGCTTTGGGGTTTACCAGTTGGCTAGATGGACATGGTAAAATGTGCTAATTTTTTTAGTTAAACTTTTAATTTTTTGGGATGCTATTCAAAGCAATATATTTGTGCCTCAGTTATCTCACTATTCAGCGGCCATTGCCAATTTAATCTCACGAAGAATTCAGATTTTCTTCTGTTTTATTGCATATATTCTAGGTGTACTGCCACTTCATTTCAGAAAACTTCAATTGTGATAATGATCGATATCCTACTTTAACACTAATTTGATGATCTCGTTAAACGCGGTGCGGACTATATCCATACTTAAGTTTAATTTCCAAAATCACAAAATTTTACGGTCATTGTTCACTTCTGTTTTTAAAAACAATTTTAAAGTAAGCTTGTACAATACCTAACGTTTAGCAGGAATATGATTAGATGACAAATTCTTTAACATTCAGCTTCATATACGGAGCGAAATTGACACTGTAATCGTTTTGTTCGCCCTATAAGTATATTTAATGTGAAACTTATATCAAATATCGGTATATTTTCTCGTGAAAAATTCATTACAATGGGATGTTTTACATTACATAATCAACAAAAAAGGAACTTTTTAATGCTTTTACTTCCTTTAACCGAATGCAAATAGGTTTACTCTCAACATTATGCTTTTAACATACCGAAAGTCGACGGATTAAAAATATCATCAATTGCTAGCTGGAAAGTAAAACAAAAGGTAAGTTGCAAGATTAATGATTTTCACGATCAAGTTGATTGGTGTTTAAGGTGGTATTGAACACTTCCATGTTTTGACGCAGTGTTTATCGAAATAAACAATAAAACCAAGTGTAATTGTATAAGTAGTTTCTTTCCCAATATTGTTACCTAACAGCGTAGTGCAGTGGATTAGAGGGTTTACTACAAATCTGTTCTTCATCAGTTCGAATCCCACAAGGGGTTTTACAAAGTTTACCTCTCAAAATAATTATTAAAGGTATCTTTTGGTTTAAATGTTGTTAAATTTGTAAATTCTAAACATGTGAGAGTATGTCAATTGTAATGTTCTTTAATCCACTTTAATCTCGACAGATATCCCATACCACCTTAAAGGTTAGACACGCAAATTATACACTAGTCAAGAAGAATGAAATCGCTCGATTCATTAAAAAAATTGGGACACGCCCCGTTTCGGGGAATTAGTTCCTACAGTAAATATTCCAGCAATATAAATATATATTTATTGTAATCTAAACTGATGATTTGTAATAATAATGATAATCCAACATAAACTATTACTGACATTGTACCGTAATAGACAAGAGGTAACAATTTGTTGCGGTGAACCTCTTTTTTACTTGAAAACTCCTGCTCCATGTTGCCTATTGTATCTCATATAACATTTTCATTATTCACAATGTTTGTAAAGTAAACCGTTGTTCATCTCCGCCATGCAATCATTTTCCTCACGGAAACCCATTCTTAGGGGACAATATGAAAGGATTGGTATAATTATGTCCAAAATCAGTCGTACCTTAAGACCCATAGAGCCCTTTATAACAACATAACCCCTATTACAGAAGTCAACAAAAATGTCATAACTTGTGTTGAGAAATCATCTAAATAAAGCTAAGTGACTGCATGGCCGATGCTCACAATTTGATATATCAATGCCTGTACAAAACATTACCAATATATAGACCCCCTCCCCTCCCAACTTGTTTCTAATGTGAAAGTATAGAATTGCTACCTGGTAAAATATATAATTCTTGATTTAACTACATCATTCCATTGGGGTGATTTTTTACAGTTTAAAATGTGGAATGCAACAACAAATATTAATAAAGAAAAAAACATGAAAATAATATATCATCATTGGTTGTTTACTATTACAATGCACTTTATACATATACCCATGAGGAAATACACAGGTAAAAAAAATCATTAGGTTGTAATTTCGGTGCCTGATCTAAACAATTGCACATAGCTGCTTCATTGAAAAAAATTAATACAGGTTTACATTTTCATGTTCTTTGTACGTAATTCGAAAAATAACATATTTAACTTAATTGGCACCCTGAACGTACAACTATTATTCCAAATGTCTAATATTGTGCTCCATCATTTTGAATACAAAAATCTATCTTCTATTAAATGTAATGCCTTTAATAAACAGGTTTAGATTACATGCAAAATTATCAAATATCCACTTTTTACAATAGAATATCCTATTTCTTTACATATTTCTGTATTGTAAACTTGGTTAAGTGCCCGTATCCGTGAATTCTTTTTAAGAAACACAATGCAATTTAAACTGATACAAGTTGTAAATGATATTGAAAGGGCACAGTGTCATTTCCCACTGACAAAACCAGTTTTAGTGAATATAAACTATTTTGAAATCAATATATGGTACATAACAAGCTACACAATCTGTTCCTTAAAATGATATTACAGATTCAAATTTTAAGTGACATGTACAACAGTGCATAAAATGTACCTATTCTGTTTGATAAATAATGATGGATCCGTCTCATTCTAACTACTTATAATAATATATGAACCAACAGTTTGTGCTACATATTTAACTGATATCTTAAGGAGGCTGGGTTGTCAGTAACCTACCCATCAAATCTACTTAGAATTGAAGGATATCCTTTGTTTAGTTATAAACTATTATCAAGTAATAAAACAATACAAAATTATTTTTTTGATATACAAATTTTTTATCTTTAAAATTTGAGCATTTTCCTTATTTTTATATAGACCTGTTCTTCTAGAGGGAACTAATATATGTACCTCTAAAACTGATCATAATCATTTAACCCTCTTAGAGGTGTTACATTCATCATTATTATTTAGTACTAGACCAAGAGACCGTGCTATAACTAATATCTATTTATCACTTGTATTCTAAATGTGAAATGTCCTTAAAGATTTACAACAGGTCAGAAATTAAAATATAATCTAGTATAATTTACCGTGAGAAAAAAATCAAAATACCAGTTGTGTCGTATCTGAAGACTGTCTCTCATATCTTGATTTAATATTGTTTAAGGTATTACCGTTTAGATATGGGTTATGAAGAGGGTCTCGCATTAATTTTCCTGTTCTTTGGCAATGTTGTTCCAGTACTTTCATGCCTGCCAATAATGTGCCAACCTTGAGGTCAGAGCTGGATGGATTTTTTTTTTATAAGAACTTTTTTCTTTAAAGGAATTAGCTGCATGCTGGTCTGTGGCAACGCACTTTGAAAAAATTACGCACTCTGAAATTTTTTTCAAATTGCGTTAAATTTTGAACCAAATCAATGCACTTTGAAAATTTTTCTAAGTTAACCCACTGAGAATTTTTTTTTCAAAGTGCGTTAAGTTGGTACATCAACATTTTTTAGTATCGAAACTCTTAACGCACTTTGAAAAAATATGTATTAAACACAAATTCTTGAATTGAATTTCTAATTTGTTGATTAAGTATGATGATTTGTTAACACTCGTCTGATGAATCTATAATTTACCGTATTTGAGAACGGGGATGGGGGTGGGTTGGGGTTAACCAAAGATACCGGTCAATCACCAGTGCATCATTTACTTGATTACAGGAAGAAAAACCCCTACCCCTCATTTTTCCTTCCAAAACATATGATATTCAGCAACTTAATGGCTTAAGAGCGGAAAAAGATATATGCTCTGTTGTAAATTAAGTACATGGAGTGATATTGAAAAAAAACGAGCTAGGCAAACAATATTTTCTCCATTGGTATGTTAAAGAATGTATAAGAGTTTCAACATTCTTTTTTTTTAAATTCTAATAAAATAAATCACTTCAAAATAAAAAGTAAATTATATTAAGATAAGAAGTAAATTTGCTGCATACTCAAAATAGGAAAATGCAGTAACTAAGCGATGAAGTATATGTCATATTTGGATAATTCAAATCTCCCGAAATGTTCTTTAGGTGTAAATTGTCGATATTGTCTTATGAGAAAAAAATTCTCATCTAGAAACTGTTTATTAAGTTAGCTGAGAATACAATGGGTTCTTATTTAAATCAAGCTACACAAGGGTAAAACAATCATTTATCATATATAAAAGTATTACATGTAATTATTTTGACTAAACCCTGAACAATTTATTTTCAAAGTGGGTTAATATCGACGATATCGATGCACTTTGAAAAATAATTTTTTTTTTCAAAGTGCGTTGACTTGGTCCCAAATTTTTTCAAAGTGCGTTGTAACAATGGTCTGTAGCTCCCGGTTTGAAAAAAAAATCGGGTGGACGACTTGGGAGCTACAGTGCCACCCATTGAAATATTTGTATATTTGTTGCACTCAAAAACTTGCGCTAGTTCTGGACTGATTAACATTATTTATACACGAATTGTCTGAGAACAATTAATACCATTAAATTCTTCATGCAATTTACTACTGATATCGTATTTTTACTTATGTCAATCATTCCAATGAATTTTTGGCTGGATTACCTTTATACTTTTTGCTAGCTATTTATCTTTTTTTATATATTTAAATCTTTTAAGTTATTTTATTTCTTCCAAGGCAAGATTTAAGTTGTCTGTTGAACATTGAACAAATTATTCTATTCTGTTTTGTTTAAAGATTGGTTATTCGAATATGAGTTTTCTCGTTTAGTAATAATCGTTATAATGGCAGCTAGAAGTATGGATCGCCATAGCTGCCTTATACATGTAAGGCTATGTGAAGATGGTGGTTTACTATATTATGCTGTGGTTATTTTATGTGAAGATGGTGCTTTATTATATTAAGATTGTGCTTTATCATATGAAGATGGTGGTTATTTTAATGTGATGCTTTTCGGTTTCAAAACAAAACATTATTAAAAATATATATATAGGAGCGGATCGAGGATCTGATTTTAAACAGATTGATGTCCTAGGTGATAGGATTTCAAATTGACTTGAAATGACTTGAAGAGAAAGTAAGGGAAAGGTATACTATACTGTACTACCTATATACAAGAATAACACTCTACTATACTGTTCAAACAGGCCCTTTTATGGGCGGTAAAGACAAAAGTAAAATGTCAAGAAATACTGACAAAATATTGCATTATTCTATTATTCGTATTTGTCAATTTATTTGAGATCAAGTCGTGCAATTAATTTTGTAACTTTAATACATGTTCTTGTTATGTTAAGAAAGAGGAACTAGGAATGGTGTATTAAATGGATTTTAATTGAATCAATTTTTGTTCTAGTTTCAAGATTTCGAGATAATAAATTTTAACTCGGTCTTCTGAAATTAAAAAGCACCACCTTCCTATAATAAAGCACCATCTCCATATAATAAAGCACCATCTGTGAAAAGCTCTGTTGTTAGACTGGGTAAAAACTGCTATTTTTGTATATTTTTTTTTTAAAAGTAACATTATTATAAATTGATAATTAGCAAAACAAACTTAAGTATGTGCTTTCTTCAGTTATTTTATTACAAATCAAATTGAAAAATTAAGTTCTTTTCGGATGCATCCATAAATTCGACAGTTTACAAACTACTGCAAATAAGACATGATAACATTTTAAAAACGTTTAATGGACCATTCTAACAAATTAACAAACAACTATATATTCTGGAACGTTTAAGAACATGTACAATTAAACATAAATTGATAAAATTAATTGAATTGAGCCGAATCTATTGAGCAGAAATCACTTAAATTCCATACTTCAAAAACTTCTTCGTAAAATTTTCTATATAGAAATATTTTATCTGATAATTTGTGCGCCAAATGATACAAAATAAGCAATTGACAAATATAGATATTAAGAATGCTGTATTTGAGCAAATATCTTTAAAAAGTAATTGAAATGATGTTTAGCGCTACCTTATATGCCTTAAATATGCATTAATCTATAATGGACTTTCTTGCATAGTAGTTTGTGAAATAAATGCATACGAGGATTTGGAAACGGGGGTTCGTACCCCCTCCTCCCCTGAAAATTTTGAACTTATTATATTCACATAGTAAATTTCTGGAAATAGGCATTACAAACAAAATTATCTACTGGAACCCCCCCCCCCCCCCCCCCGCTAAAAAAGGTTTTTATTCTTCTTCTTTTTTCGGATTCGCGCAAATACATCATACAATTTCTTCAATTTCAGAAAAAAGGAAGTGCAAAGTCCAAGGAGTGTTTACATTTTAACCAATTGCACGACTACTTGACGTTACATAACTATGTGTTAATTTATCAGTCCCGCTGTATGGCCTACTCTTAAATAAATATATAATCATATGTCATTGAATATCTTGTGTACTTTGTGCTTCTATAGTACAAACTAGATTTTGATATCGGGAAATTGTAACACAGATAAACTTGTATTTTTTGTTATTAGAAATTTTATTACAAATCGAAACAAAGAATCTGAAGCTGATTATGTTGCATAATATTTTAAGTCATATAAAATACTAGAACATAAAGGATTATGTCATTCGATACCTAGAAATCAACTTAATCTTTCACATGATATGCCACTTCATATTCGAATCATATTATGTTTATTTAATATAGGTATCAATGTAGACTCATATCTTTTTCAAATGCGGAACTTTGCTTGAAATAAAAAAAAAAACCCTAATGATATTTTTGTTGTTATGAAACGAAACCCCATAACAGATTATCACAAGGCATAAATGATTCAACAAAACCGCATAACACAATCTGCAAATGCGGAATTAAAAACGAGTCAATATCGATTTTCTGCGCAATAGCTGACAATCATAACAGAGATAAAATAGAAGACTGAAACAAACGGAATCGTAAGCTCTTTATAATTAATTGTACATTCCATTGCTTTTAATTAATGCCAGAAATATGATTTTATTTTTTCAAGAAATTGTGTTCAAAACTTTGGTTGAATTGCATTTATAACTTTTTCTAGCATTTTATATTTTTGGTGTTTAACTCTTTCAAGGTATGTTTCTTTTTCCGAGGTAAATTTTGAGCTGTGTGTTAAACATTATAAAAACTTCTATTTCGCTATGTTTAAAGATTGGTTATTTGGATATGAATTTACACGACAAGTGATAATGGTAGCTTAAAGTAAAAAAATCATTTTAAATGGATTGCACGATTTTTTTTTCAATTATTATGATAATAAACATATCATGTCAAAGTTTTGTTAAGACGCTACAAGCGAACAATTTATTGACGGTTTCGCTCAAAGGAAAATGTATTTGTATACACCGGTTTCTTCTTGTTTTAAGCAGTATTTTCAGGATGTTTCCAAATTCTTGTTTTATAGTTAATATCAAAAGACACTAAACAACCAATCACTATGGGGAGATAAACGTATTAACGAGCTCCTCTGAAGGGGACATAAAGCCAAATACATTGTGCTGTGACACTCTAACTGACTACTGTATTATAATATTAGAAAAGCAAATGCTTATGAACGTTTCTTTTGTTATTTTGTTTCAAGGCAAGGGGTGAAACTCCGTAAATTTACAGCCAAAAAAGAAAATGAACTCGCAATTTCACCAGACTACTCACAATTTTAAAATGACACTTTTTTAATTATAAATGCGCCTAACTACTATTATTTGATAAATGCATAAAAATACAACTGCAGATATACTGTATGTTATTAGAATATATTTAATCAAAGGCATCGTGTTTTCAACATTCTGCATTTTGGTTCATTTAAAAATGGCGGATCTTAACTTCAGAGAGGACGACTCAAATTTAAAACTAAAACCGATATGGAACATGTATTACCAAAACAGTAAAGTTTGTTTATCAATTGTCGTTAAATATTAGATTTGCTTCTTAACCATTCTTCCAAAGGGTGCCACATTTCTTTGACATGAAAACAGTCGACAATTATAAAGATTCTCTATCTTGATAACATAATGAACATGTTCGTGAAACAATTATATTGAGTTTTAAAAAGGCATTCATTTGTTTGCAAAATTCTAGGTTAAGTCTGGAATTGCACCCATTGAATCTTTCTTTGATTCTTTTGGGGTTTTAAATGTGGGTTCAAAAATGTTATTCCCTTCAGTTTCTGTATAAGCAAATCCAAAATCTGTCCTCTATTGACCAAAATGTTTCTTTTTGTTAATGAAAAACACAAAGTACATATCTTTACATCCTTTGCTTGGATTGTAAAATATATTGAGAGAATTGGGTATAAATGGTCCGAATTTTACCTCAACAAAATTGCCTTCATCTTCAATCAAATCCTTAGTAAATTTATAACCTGAGATGAAATAACTTTTTAAAAAAATTGGTCAGTTATTAATTCTTATGTCAGGATTAAATTATATATGTACGTAGTGGAGTCGTATATTTATTAACAAGACACACAGCTCGAAATTCAATTAGATAAATCTTGCTTTCGTCTTTGATTTTTGAATTGCCAAGGTAAAAGGAAGATATTCTATATAAGGAGGATTCAATTATTTTTTTTAATCTAAAAAATGTTTTTTTCCTTAAGTGTGTCTATGAGGAAAAATTAAAATTTGAATAGCTGAAAATGACTTCCTTTTTAATTTAATTTATTTTAATAATTTTGATCAGTATCAAAAGATGATTGTCGAGTTTTAGTGCATATTACAAAATTTAAGATTCTTTTCCAAAAAAAGTAAAAGCTGCCTAATGTTCGTTACAATATATATATATATATATATATATATATATATATATATCTATATCTATATCTATATCTATATATATATATATATATAAAGCACATGGAAATTCATTTTGTTGGAGATGTGCTTTATATATATCTATATCATTCACTATGGCCAGGTATATGTCAATTTGAGAGTTATTGCAATGTTTGTGCTATATATATATATATATATATATATATATATATATATATATATATATATATATATATATATATATACAGACCCTAAAACGTGCTACTACACCTCTAAAACAAAACGTACCGTTCACAAAACGAACCGTACCGTGCAAAAAGCGTGCAAGATAATTTATGCAAGACCCGCCTCCAGACGGACAAAAAAGCGCACCGTACCGTGCAATAAGCGTGCAACTTCCACGGGTTATTGACCTAATGTCTTTCGATGAATACGGACGGAGATTATCGCTGACCAGTTAAGTTCAATATTTTGCTAGATTTTTTTTATACTGAATTAGAAAAAACATACTAAGATTTTAAACTGTTTTTCTTATTAAAACAGTTACAAAATATTTTAATTTCAAAATAACATTTTTGTTAAAAAAAAAACTTCATGAAAATTGCAGCTCATATTGCATTAAATGTTTAACTTTGCTCAAAATTAAAAGTACTGACAATAATATGCCTTCTGATATGAAACAAAAATTCTTAACAGATCATTACAAGGAAAAATGATTTTACACAATCGACGAGGCTTGACACAGTAGTCAAATGCACAGGTTAAAACGGGTCAATATCTTTTATCTGCGCAGTAGGTAACAACCCCCACAAAGAATAGAAAGAAGACTGAAACAAACAAAAATGTAAGCTCTTTATAATCAATCAAATGTACATTTTCTTGCTTTAAATTTACGCAAGATTATTTTTTTTCTAAAAAATAATCAAAAAATAAATTTTTATGATTTTATTTTTTTAGAGAATAATGTTTACATCAAACTTATGGCTTCAATTGCCTTTACCCCTTTTCCTAGCAATTTTTTGATGTTTATGTCTCAAATTATTCTTTTACCAAGGTAAATTTTGAATTGTCATTTGAACATTTAAGAATAATTCTTTTTCGTTATATATTTGAAAATTGATTTTTAGGCATGATTTTTTTTCTCGTTTAGTGGTACTGGCAACTAAAAGTATTCAATTCATTTTAAACGTACTGCGCGGAACAGATTTAGGTTTTTTTCATCTATATTATAAAGCATAGGATTTTTTAACTGTTTGTATTTACTATCTGATGACTATTTTAAGGCAAGATATGCCGACATAATTTGCAGCCACCAAATTCAAAATTAACCCGCTGTCATTCTGATGAATGTCCTTTTAAAGGACAGTATGTCCCTTTTAAAGTATTACATTACAGATCTGCAGAGAAGACATTATTAACAAGACTAAAACTATAAAAGGACCGTCCTAAAAATAAATATGAAACAAAGGTCAGTATGTCCCTTTTAAAGTATTACATTACAGATCTGCAGAGAAGACATTATTAACAAGACTGAAACTTTAAAAGGACCGTCCTAAAAATCTAAACAATTATATATTCTGGAAAGTCCTGATTTTCTTCATGATTTAAAAAAAAATTCTTCCTCCAGATAATACATGTACATGGTATACAAGACTATTTTTAACTTGATGCAATGAAAATCTATAATATGCGACTAGTACTATTTGCTAAAATTGTATCTTAAATGTTGAAATTATGGCTTTTTTATAGCATGTAAAAAGTTTCCGCAATATTTGACTCAACAAATTATTCAAAGCAGAAACATTATCACCATTAATTTATTAATTTCTACCGGGACAGCAAAATGAGACATTTTTTTTAAATAAAATTTCCATTGGGGAAAACACGTTCTGCGTTATATTCAATTGGCTATCATCATTGATTTGTGTAACAACGTCAGTATAGAGCCTTTACTGCTGTGTTTTTGATCAATGAGCTACCAAGGCAGCGGCAAAACCTGCTGCCATCCTATTCATGCATTTCATCAATACTTTAACCGTGATCCCCTTATTTAGACACGGTATGCAACTGTATCATCATCACCAATAAATTTAATTTACTCATTTATTACAGGCCGCCAGAAGGTGGTCCGTTATTTGATATACATTTAGCTTTTGTAACTGCGTTTCTGCGGGATAGTTTTTTTTTTTTTTTATAGATTTTTAAATATAACGCTTATTTTTTAATGAATTTACAGTACATTTGCATGAAGAAATATGTTTTATTCCTTTAAAAAACATTACACATTTTTTGTTTTACTTGTAAATGTATAGTAGATCGTAGACTGTCGTGTTAGGTGCGTTTTTATCGAGACTATAATGTATTAGGAAAATTTCGGAGATTTTCATTCTTTTCAAAACAATGTATCGGGATCGGTATACGGGACATACAAAAGGCCTGAAATACTAAAGACCTGAATGACATGAAATTTTATGTAAATGATATATTTGATTCATGAAATATCAATTATTTACGCAAAAATATGAAAGACCTGAAAATTTGAGCTGACCATATTTTTTAAAATACTTTTGATAACCGCATGCAATTAAATAAGCATGATTGTCTTGATTATCTTCAAAAACTGAAGTGTAGATACGTCAGATTTAGGGAAAAAATTATCCGGCTTTATTTTTACCAATAAAATTGTGCAGTTTCTACCGGATAAGCATAAAATCTTACACGTACCTTTAAAATAGTCCATTTCTATTTTATTATGAAATCATAAAAAAACACTAAGGCATTTAGTTTTAATTCAATACAATGCAACAAAAATAAAAATGATATGAAATACATAATCTCCAAAAGAATAATGATCAGTTGAACTTTGTATTAGACTCTAGAAATGCCCGCGTTTATGAAACCTTCTTTGATTATCATCGAAAAAATTATTTCAACTTAGACATTGGCTAACAATGGACATTGCAAATAACAACATAAAAGTTCTATAGTGTTCAAGCATATTCTTACGTTCAGAATGTGTACTTAGCAGGTTGAAATTTGGCTTAGCATATTGCTTAGTTCTCTCTCTCTCTCTCTCTCTCTCCCTCTAAAACACTGTTTCAAAATATTTCGACCGTGTTTATTGACTATAGCAACACAACCAGTAGAGAGAGAGAGAGAGAGAGAGAGAGAGAGAGAGAGAGAGAGAGAGAGAGAGAGAGAGAGAGAGAGAGAGAGAGAGAGAGAGAGAGAGAGAGATATTATGTGGCGGCCGCCAGATATATAAGTAGCGACCGCCAGAAAATTATGTGGCGGTCGCCTGTTAATAAGTGGCGGCCGTCAGATAAAACATTTTTCCTACGTGGCATCAACGGACTTCCGTAATATATATAGTTTCCTTGTCGCTTTCTTAGCGTTTATTCATTCAGAACTCAATAATTAGATATAAATATATTAATGAATGGGCCCTTGCCGAACTCTATGTGTCGGTCCGAAGCACTTCGTCACTTCTATCGGTCACTTCAAAGCGACCACACGCAGCACCCTTGTATCTGACAACCAATGTCTACCCGCTAATTTACAAGCAACGCTCACGAAGACAGATTGCTTCTGTATACTTGTATTATTTTTCTGCAAATCGTTAAGCAATTTTATTTTACGAACCTTACCTCGAAGTATTCTCACTACAGTGGAAGACATGGGTGCACAGTTGGTGACTGGAGCTTCCAACTCACTACAGACTTGCGATATCTGCTTATTTATACCCTTTGATCACGTGATATGAGATACTCTGAACAGAAATTCGGGCGTTTGCGACTTCAGAGAGTCTCTGGGTACTCACCACCCTTTTTCATTTACCATTAATGTTACAAAGAAAAGCTGGATGTGTTCACACGGTGTGCTTTGGAGTATTCTCATGATCTCAATGTTGACTCGTCCACTTAACAGTGCGTTAAAATTATATTGCGAAGACCTACTTCCCCTTTCAATCGAAAGACGAGATCTTCGATGCTTTGAATAAACTCGTCAATGAAGGGTCAAATCAATTTCATGACATTTGTTTTATAACAACGATATATACTATATATAGATGGAATGTATTTTGAAGAAATCTATCGAACGAAATATACACATATAGCGTACATTTAGCAACCTGAGGCGCAAATTATAACATTTTCAAGATGAATGAAATCGCCCAACTGATTAGAAAATCGAGACACGCCCCTTTCAGCGAATTAGTTCCTACAGTAAATATTCTATCTATAAGAATATATTTCAATAAACAAAAACATGAAAATAATATATCATCATTGGTTGTTTACAGTAACAATGCACTTTATACATATACCCATGAGGAAAAACATAGGTAAAAATGTCATTAGGTTGTAATTTCCGTGCCTTATCTAAACAATTACACATGGGTGCTTCATTGAAAAAATTAATACAGGTTTACATTCTTATGTTTTTTGAACGTTATTTGAAAGAAAAAAAAATATAAATTGGCACCTGCATGTACAACTATTATTCCAAATGTCTAATATTGTGCTTCATCATTTTGAATACAAAAATCTTCTATTCAATGTATTCCCATATCACATGTGGAATCACATTTCAACCTCAGTTCCTTTATAAAGTATTGGGTGTAAAAGTCTCGTATCTAGGAACCAAAGTCGAGAATGTAACCCCAAGGGTGGGTGGGTGGGAAATCTCACAACCCAACCGTATCGCGTTGTTCTTCCATCTCCTACTGTATACACATCCACCCATCAAACAGCGAAAAGGAATGACGTCACTTCGGTAGCACGTGATTTCACTTGTGATATTCCCATATCACATGTGGAATCACATTTCAACCTCAGTTCCTTTATAAAGTATTGGGTGTAAAAGTCTCTATCTAGGTATCCAAATCTCAATTCTTATCTCAATATCTAGTGCCTCTTCCCAACACTCACTATCAAATATATAAAGTTAACATTTTTAAACACATTAAATTATCATATAAAACACATCAGACCCTTATATGTTATCAAAACTTTAATCATTAAAATCATAAATCATATTCAGACATGTAAATGTACATAATGTACACTTAGCTCTCTATCTCATCACTCACTCTCTACAAAAGCTGAATCAAGACTATCATACTGCATGCACTCTCGATACTTCTCTTCCATCATTCCCGCATCTTTCACACTTGTTGCCAATCTTCCAGCTACAAAATCTGATTCTACCAAGGCTGGAAGTCTACTATAATACTCGGCACTCCCTTCCCCAAACCAACCAACATGTCTCATTATCTGACCCACCTCACTCACTGAACCTGACATAGCCAACGCAACAGCACAACCTGCCTGGAAACTGTGTGGAGTCTCACCTTCATCAACACCAAGTTTCCGCAAATACACACGCAACCTATCATAAACAACTGAATAGGAAACAGGCTGATCCAAAACCCGTGCATCCTCTGTAACAACTCGAAAGAGATAGCCACAAGATAGATCAACTCCCAAGTCTTTACATCCTGAAACAAAATCTTGTATTCCTACTACAGGACAAATAACCTTATCATCACACCTCTTTACAACAAACATATTACTCCTCCTTTTACCTCCTCGAAGAGTCTTTCCAAAAGTGTGATTAAACACAAAACCTGAATAATCTCTAAGCCACTTAACTTCTTGAGCCACCAAATTTGCAAGATCTCCTGCCCTATCTCCTGCAAAAAACTGCAATTTGAACCAAGCCTGGTCTCTCAATAAGATATACCTCTCCCTAACTGACACAGAACTCATGCTTAATCGACCCCCTATATAGCCAACAATAGCCTTAACCTTGGTCAAAAAGATGGGTTTAGCCTGTTTTTGTACCAAATGGGCTCTCGCTTGCTCCTCTTGTATAATTTTCAAATAATCTTTCACTTGACTTGATGCAGCCGGATTCCCTAATCCAAGAGCCATGTTCCACGATCTTTCACATCCCATCTCATGAAAAATGTTCACTAATCTATTTATCATTAATGAGACAGTACCAGAAGCAAGACGTATTGGACAATTACAGTCAAATAATCCCTTGTTTCCTAAAAAACGACAGTCTATCTTATGAACTTGACTTTTACCGCACTGATCCTTCCATACCAAAAATCGCCTAATGTCATCAGGTGTACAACTTGTCAATTCTCGACCAGACATCCTCACAAGAAATTCGGTAATTTCCCTTTTTAAACAATCCTGCCTCTTTGAATCCAGTGAAGAAGACCTCCTTGCATCTAAGTCCTTTAACCTCTCATCCAAGACTTGAACATCGACACTCTCTACCTGAAAAAGATTAATCAGGTTTATTCTCTGAAAATGTCAACCTGTAAGCAATCAATGCCCATTTCAGCCCCTTATTATCAAGAACATATCCTTTCTTTGTAGGGACCCGAATAACCCCCTTTTCCCCCTGCCAACCTAACACCATACTAGATATCTTGCACTCCTCAACGAGAGACTGCCATACAGGCACTGGTTGTCTATATGGAAGAATGCATGTACATACTGGAATTTCTTGTTCCTTCAAAAATGATAAAACTGGAAAAACTATACCAAATGGAGGAAATACATAGGGGTTCAACTCCTTTCGAATATTTTGTGCGAACACATCAACCCCTGCAGTGAATGGCATTGGACATGGTGTAAAATGACGCAATACCCCACCCCCCTTGGCCTTCATTGAATTAGAATCACTTGCCATTAAATCAACAGTGTGGGGACCAAATACTTTTTCCACTATACCCCAAGTCCTCCCATCCAACATTGAGTCAGCATAACTAATCCGTCTCGAAGGGGCATCAGCCTCATTTAACTTCGAAGGAACAAACTGTAAATTTAACTCAAAATTCAACTTCAAAGTCAAAGAAAAAATACATTTTGTAATACAGTTCAACGCCCTGTCCTTTCCCCCCTGGTTCTGCCAGACACTAAGTACAGCCATGTTATCTGTGAGTACATGTACTCTAGAATCAGCTAAGTTCTCTCCAAGAGCCAATAACACCTTATAAACAGCATCCGCCTCCTTTAAATGAATAGGTCTTTGATCATTCTCTTCCCAAAAATCACTAATCTCATACCTATTCCTACCCTGCTCTACCACTGCCCCGTACTTATACAAGGATGCATCTGAAGACAACATAACCTGCTGATGACACTCACTTCTCCACTGACAACAACCTTCCCAAGAATCTAGAAAACGCCAATGTTCTAATTCCTCCCTCAGCTCATCAGTCAAACACACATGCTTACTACTTTTTACAGCTCTAGAAATTGCCAAGTTAACCTCCCGACAAAACAGCCTACAACCAGGAACTGCAAGGCCCATTGATATACATTTACCAGCAAATCGCTGAAGAGTTTTCACAATAAGTTCTTTTGAACCAAGAATACTTTCTCTCAAATCAGCAAATTTCAACTTCTTGCACTCTGGCAAAATATAAGCTTGTTTTTTGGAATCAACCAAAAAACCAAGAAACTTGACACATGTCAATGGAACAAACGAGCATTTCCCCAAGGCCAAAGTGTAACCCAACCTTGTCAACACTTCTACTAATATGTATGCGACCTTGCAACCTTCTACATATGGGTCCACAGCACCAGAGACATTCGCGATAGCCAACCTATCATCAATATATTGTACAGTACTTATAGACAGACTCCGAAGGTATGATGTAACAACCATCCCAATGGTCTGGTATATAAAAGGCGATGCCTTGAACCCAAAAGGAATTACCGTATACACCATAACATAACCACCGAAAATAAGCCCAAAGTATCCCTGAGAATCACTGGACAACCTAACATGATCGTATCCAGATTTTTCATCTGTCTTTATCAGAAATGCATTACACCCTACAAGCCTATGAACATCTCTCAAAGTCTCCAGCTGAAAGGGAAGATCCTTCACCCAGAGGTTCAAAAATCTGTCATCATGACATAGTCTTGGTTTACTTGGTTCAATTGTCAACGGCATCACAATATGGGGCATCTCACACTCACCGACTTTACCGAGCACTCTTATAGCACCTGACCTTATCTTTTCATACAAAACATCACAAATAAAAGCATGATACTTTTTACATAAAGCAGAGTTAGGGAATACAGCACTTGGGGGCAACTCAGAATCAAAAGACTTTCCACGAAAATTCCCTTTAAAACGAGTAAAAAATTCTGTCACATCCACTCCCTCTGTAAGCCACTTTCTCACCCTCAATATCGTATCTTCATTCACCCCACTCCTCTCTAACACATATTCCCAGGCCGAAACATTTCTACCCAACTGTCCTGCAATAAATGAATCTGGACTATATACCAGCAATTGGTTCATATCAAAATCAGAACCTTCAATTACAGATTCTGCACTAACTCGGTGGGTTGCAAGTGAAGGAGTCCCACCACTGATTGTCACCAATTCTCCCTTCTGACGAGGAACTATTGTCATGGGATTAAATTCTACCATCTTGTCAAACTCAGCAGTAACCTGATTATCATTAATCAACACTGACGCTCCATTATCCTCCTACAAATTAAAATCATAATCCATTTAAAGGTCATATGGTGACAATCATAGTGGAACTCCTTCACTTAACAACCCACGTGGACTTGGTCCACTAAGGCATCAGGGTCCTCGGGTTGCAAGATCAGGAATTCTTATGCATGTATAATATATAACAAACAATCCAGTTCCATCAAAACATTTAATGTGTCACTTTAACTCTATTAACCATCTTCATCAAAAATATATGTGTATTTTTCACTACAGCCATTTACAATTCTACCAGCTGCATAAATCAATCAAAGCAAAATTAATTTCATAAATGAACCTTGAATGAACAAAATCCTGTTACAAAATTGTATCCTTACAATTAAATGCACAAATTTCCATACATTTGTATTCTCAATTCACTTTCTCCTAGCAGCCTTCATCAACTCACAATCTTTAACTAGATGTTGTGTCGAATCACAAAAATGACAAGCTAACCTACTAGCATTCCATCTTCCCATACCTCCCATTGGTCTGTAACCCCGCGGCCTTGAATAAGTACCAAAGTCTGAAAATGGATGAAATGGATAAGGCTGAAAACCAGGGGCACCAAGAAGAGGCGTTGAATACATAGGGTACAGTCCAGCTAATGGAGAATTTGAACCTTTAGAACCTTGATCTCGTTCCATCTCACCCCTCATCTTCACACCCTCACATTTAGACCCCAAGTTTTGTCCTTCTTTAATACATTTATTAACTGCTTTTGACACCAGATCAGCTCCCTGCCCCCCTAGAACTGTAAGACATAAATTCGCGATATTCACTTTCCCTTGCAGACGACCACACTGCCTATACAATTCTTCATATACTTCCATATTTTTATCCCCCAACTTTCTACTTAAGCGAGCTAATTCATCAAGAGTTATTAATATCAGAGGTTCACTAGGGTCCTGCTGAGCAGCTAAAGCTTTAACCCTCTCCTTCACCTTCGAAACATCCTCCTTCTCCAACTTCTCGAGCATCAGCAGTCTCCTTTCCATGTCATCAATTGTCTTTCTCCTCTTCACTGGGGTGGCCTCATTCTAAAATAAACAGGATTTGCTCAATTATTATTAATTTTTTTTTTTCCCACACACACACTCATACAATATATTAGACACAGTACCTCCACAGTATTGTCTTCAGTCTGATTCTGTCTCTCTGCAGGTGCACCAGACGTACTCGGACCCGCTTCATCATCATGCAACACCTGCCCTTTGTGCTGTCCCCTTTCATTCGCTGCTAGTACACAATAGTGCAACAGTAACTTTGCTGCATCATAATCTCGAATATCTCTCCCTACAAGACAGACTTTGCACGTAACAATATCAACTAGACACATAATAGTGATAATACCACTATTACATCAATAAAATTAAACCAGATTAAGTGCTCAAGACTAAATATCGCCCATGCTAATCTATTCAAGTACACAGTTTACCTGCTAACTCCAACAACTCGTCCATGGGTTCCCCCGTCATCTCCATCACCGCTTTGGCGATATCCTTCAACTGCAGCGCCTCCGTGCGCTTCCCGACGCTTAACCGCGCCAGCTCCTTAACATTTTCTAACCGCCCATCCTTTACTTTCCTGATTACAGGTAACAGATTAAGCCCCTTCAGACTATGTCTCTTCTTTAAAACTACCGGCTGAACCATCTAAAATATAAACAATCATGACGTAAGCATTCATGCTCGACCCGAACTTTTCCGTCCGGATAAATACGGATAAACGAAGTAGATAATATACAGGCATAAAATAAATTTCAAGCTGCCGACATTGTAGTCAATATCCACATTCTTCTCTAATCATATATAAAATGCATTTGAATGAAAACCCAGCTTAGATATTCCAATTTCACACAAAACGCCGCTCCACGGCATGTCTCATATATCATTTAATGGCCCCTGGCCCTGCCATATTCCAAATACAATCCAGTTCAAATCTGCGACATCCAACAGTCACATTAACTCAAATATTCTCTAAAGATATCCAACAATCTTTAGACCATAAATTTCACTCAAGCCTCCAACGGCATATAATGTAAGATATAATATTACCTTCCTCTCGATCTGCTGTCTGCTATCACCATCAAACAGCGAAAAGGAATGACGTCACTTCGGTAGCACGTGATTTCACTTGTGATAATGCCTTTATTAAACAGGTTTAAATTACATGCACAATTATCAAATATCAACTTTTTAAAATTAAATATCCCATTGCTTTACATATTTCTGTATTGTAAACTTGATTACGTGCCTGTATCCATGAATTATTTTAAAGAAACACGAGACAATTTAAAATGATACAAGTTATAAATGATATTGGAAGGGCACGGTGTCATTCTCACTGACAAAACAAGTTTGAGTGAATATATATTATTTTGAAATCAATATATGGTGATAATGATATTAAAGATTCAACAGCAAACCTGAGTTCTTAAGTCACATGTACATAAAATGTACCTTTTCCGTTTGATAAATAATGGTGGATCCATTTCATTTTAATTTCTTCTAATAATATCATATGGACCATCAGTTTGTGCTACATGTATAACTACATGTTATATCTTAAGGAGGCTGGGTGGTCAGCAACCTGGACATCAGATCTTCTTAGAATTTTAGGATATCATTTTTTTAGTTATAAACTATTATCAAGTAATGACACAATCCATATATTTATCTTTTAAATTTGGGTATTTTCTTTATTTTTTATATAGACCGGTTCTTCTAGAGGGGATCAATTCCCTCTAAAAATGGTCACAATCATCGAACCCTCTTAAAGGTGTTACATGTATCTATTCATCACTACTATTTATTATAATTACTAGACCAAGAGTCCGTGCTATAACTGATGTCTTAAAGCGGTTACATGTATATATTCCTCGCTTCCATTCTGAATGTGACATTTTTTGTTAGATTTACTACAGGTAAGATATAAAAATATACCCTAGTTTAATTTATCTTGTGAGAAAAAAAGAAGTTAAATTACTTACCATTTTTGTTGTATCTGAAGATTGTCTCTCATATCTTGATTTAATATTGTTTAAGGTATCAACGTTTAGATATGGGTTATGAAAAGGGTCATATCTTGAATCCTATCGAATAAATATTCTTTGGTAAAGCTGTTCGAGTAGTCCTATGCTTGCCAATGATGTACCAAATTAAGTTCAGAGCTATATGGATTTTTTATTAGATATTTTTTCTGGAATGGAATAAGAAATAAAACTAATTGTGGTGTTTCCTGGTCTAATTAATCGTATAAACCATAACAAAAACTGAATTCCAATCTAATATATTGCATGTTAAAGGTATTAATGAACGTCACCACAATCAATCTGATGTCATTAAATAGCAAACTTAGCTGTGTTACAGTCTGTCGGGTTCTGTTTTTCATCCAAAGTTGATAATGAACTGAAAAGAAAAACAATTTATTTATCGATAGGACAATGCAAGAAAACAAAAAATTTTATAAGATTTCCCTCTGTTTTTTTTTTACAGCGAGGTTGACCTCGTGACGTCACAGATCATCTCGCGCCAAATCGGCTTGATTCAAAAATCGCTCAAGTGTGAAATCGCGGTTTTCCAAACAATCTTCAGAATATAAAAATTGACCGCCATTGTAGTTACTCTTTAAAAGTTAAAATTTGCTTTAAATGTATATACTGATAATATCATTGTTGTTACATGTATCAAACAAAACACTGTAACAGATCATCACTAATCAAACTGATTCAATACAACCGAAGCACAACACGGTCTGCAAATAAACAAGTTAAAACGGGTCAATATCGATTTTTCTGCACAGCCGCCACAAAGAAAAAGAAATGTATACATTCATTTTATATATACTGCACAGGTATTCCATTTAAATTTTTACGTATAGGGTTTTTCATTGTGTGTATTGACATTGAAAATTTTAAAGCAATCTATGCTGACATAATTTGCAAACGATCTGATCCAAAAATAGCTTGTTGTCACTCTGGTTAAAAATCTTAGTATAAATCAATAATAATGGAACAATAGAACAATAGAACAAACAACAGTTTCTGCTGTTTTCAGGTATTATTAGGAAGATCTATTTCATCAGACATGTACGAGGGTTGTTCGGAAATTATTGAGACAAATCGATTATTTTCTTTTCTAAGTGACGAATTTTGGTGAAAATTGGCATAGACACTGAAGAAACACCAGCAAATAATAAAACAAAGTAATATTAAAAGAATATTTAATATTTTGTTTACGACGGTAGATAAACAAGTCGGTGGTCGGTGTACCCGGCGCAGCCATGAACTCGGATATTAAACAACTTAAACATCTACTTTATAAGTGTCCGTAGAATTACAGTTAATGATAAAAGAAATCAAATTAAATATATTCATTTTGCTATTCTTTGCGACTAACTGTTGATTAAGTTTCACTGATGTTCAAGTTGAAATACGGATATGGTACACATATATTTACCAAACAATAAAAATCTGACAACGACTTTACATTGAATTTTGACGTCAATGCGGCGCAACGAAAACCATTAAACTGGTGGAAATCTCAGAAGAAGACCTTTTAAAGCCACGCAATTGCGTAAAAAACTATACGATGACAAGACATGGTATAGAACTTCAGTTCATCATATTTTTTTCACTGATTGTTTAACTAGAATTAGGCCAAAGGGATTAATTAACAACTTTTAACACACTAACTGTTGTCAACAGTTCTAAAATATGTGAACAATGACTGCAGGAGACATTCACAGTAATTACTTTCGGGTAAAAATAACTCGATTTTTTCTCTAAAAAAAAACAATAATGAGAGAAAATGTAAATGATGACATCTTGAAATTAAAACAAACGATGAGAAATAAAGAATAATTCTGATTTCAGTTCGTTTGTAAGGTGTTTAAAACACGGGAGCAATAAGAAGCGTTAAAATGACGTTGCGAAAAGTTTGCGGTTGCGCCGGGTTACAGGACGAAGGCACGTTGGTCAGCTAACTAAGAATGATCTATTCATGCCACGAACAAGAAACTTTTCACATTGATAAACTCTATCCTGATTTACGTTTTGGTAAAATTTCAAGAGTTTATCTTTTTTACTAAAGGAATAATAGAAAAATTTCTCAATAATTTCCGAACAACCCTCGTATTTCACCAAAACTTTTCTTGATTCCTTTTGTGGACATGAAATTGAACTGTATATTTTTTACTACATAATAAAATTACTAATTTTTTAATAATTGATGTTAAATCCGCTACCCTGCACGCTACGGTTTGTGTGATGGGTATGCGAGGACATTTCAAAACTATTCATTATAGGACTCTAATAGGGGTGCCCAAGTAGCCCAGTGGACAATTCACTTGCTTATTGCCGCTGCGTCCCGAGTTCGACCTCCGTGATCAACGTGGGTTTCCTCCGGGCATTCCGGCTTACTAACATTTAATATAATTAAGTTGAAACTTGTCAATTAATCGTTGTAAAATAAATAAAGTTCAGTTTTAGTTTCAGTTTTTTTAGACTCTAGAAATATTTCATATGATATCATACAAAAATCTATTTCCACTTCCTATCATTAACTATAAATATTGATCACTCTGTAGTTTCATTATTATTTAAAGCACAACAGGCGCAGCATTTAACACTCAAGAAGGCAATACACAAGTTGAGACAGATCAAAAATTTTCCGTTTTGCTACTGCCAACCGTAACAGACAGAAAAAGGAGGAACACGGGATCGGATGTTATTGTAAGCATCTTTGAAGGTAAAGTATTAAATTAAATTTTATTTTACTTTTGCTACATGTAAGTTTAGTTTTATGTTCACTAATTCTTACATGAATGAGTCTGATTTTCCTAAAGTCTTGGAAAACTGCTGTAGTTGAAACAATGACCTAATTTTGTTTCAAATTACCCATTAATTACTTTTCCTGCTCTATGCAATAATTTTTCTTAATATTTTTATGAAATCTGTCATTCTAATTCCTACGTTTTCGACGTTCAGCTTAAGACTTTAAAAGAATACTAGTAGTCTTTAGGCGCCATATTGTAAAAAAAAAAAATTAAAATCCTTCTCACAGGTAAAATCTCAGCGTAAGCTGGTATCCATTTTCAGCTGGGTGGACTGATTATGTAGAACGTTGTTGTTTGCAACCAATGTTTTGTTAGTAGAAGGGCCAACTGACAGAGAAATTGTACAATGTATTTTTACCAAATACAAACACAATATATTACAAAAGGAAGCTTAAGCAAACGTAAAATTAAAATCACATCTCAAAAGAATAAAATGGGGGGAGAAGTAAAGTTAAAAGATGATTTTGAAATATATAGAACAACCTTTCAAGTTAATTCCGTTGGTGGGTGCGAGGACATGAAAAAAGTACAGAAATTCTGCAAATACATCTACCATGCGTGTGTTTATTGGATCTTGACAAAGTTGTGAATAAATGTAAAGACAAAACAGTATGTAACGTGAAGACTAGATTTATATTTAACTTTTTAGAGAAAGAGAAAAGTTTAGAGGTAAAGGAAAGGTTTTTAATGATTATATATATATATATATATATATATATATATATATATATATATATATATATATATATATATATATATATATATATATATATATATACATATATATATATATATATATATATATATATATATATATATATATATATATATATATATATATATATATATATATATATATATATATATATATATATATATATATAATATGCAATGTAAAATGTAAAAACAAAACAGTGATTCAATGATTTATTTTTCTCCCTAGGAAGTTAGAGTAAATGTTTCAAGAATTTACGAACAACCCTCGTATGGCAGCAAAAATAACTTAAATGACTGCTCTTATAATTCAGTTATTTATTTATTACAAATTTTGTTTCCTACATGTATTTTAGAATCATGTCAAAGGCAGCTATGATCATATTACATTTTACATGCATTTATTTATTTTATTGAACCTTTTAAGCATCAGTCCTTCTTGGTTTTCCATTTATTTTATTCAAAGATGACAAGTGTTTAATATATACAGTGATATATTTTAAACCAAAGTATCAAATCATCATATTTACCAGATAGAGTAAATCATACATTTGAAAAAGTTTTACATACTCTTTGTATAAATTATAATTTCCCCTGGAAAACATCTTTTTCAATTATCCGGGGGAAGCTACATGTATACGATTCAACGCCTATTGTATTGTACAGGACTTTAATATATATAACATCATTGAACCATCAAACCGCTAACAGTCGGGTTCCACAGGTTCTTGTTCGGAAGAAACACAACAATTTAAGATTTGCAGTAGATTACCGGAAGTTAAATTTGGTAACAAAACCAATAAATTTCCGTTACTGCGCAAGGAAGACATAAATACCCTAGAAGATAGCAATAGGCAACTTTTTAGTTCTCTTGATTTGTTCTGAGGGTTTTGGCAACTAATTCTATTTATAAACTATTATCAAGTAATAAAACAATACAAATATTTTATCTTTTAAATTTGAGTATTTTCCTTATTTTATATAGACCTGTTCTTCTAGAGGGAACCAATACATGTACCTCTAAAAATGATCACAATCAGTTAACCCTCTTAAAGGTGTTACCTGTATCTATTCATCATCATTATTTAGTCGTAGACCAAGAGACTGCACTATAACTAATATCTTAAAGTGGCTATCTATTTATCCTACTATTCTAAATGTGAAATTTTCTTAAAGATTTACTACAGGTAAGAAATAAAAATATACTCTAGAATTTACCTTGGGAAACAAAAAGAAATTAAAATACTTACCAGTTTTGACTTGATTTAACATTGTATAAGGTATCACCGTTTAGAAATATGTTATGAAAAGGGTCATATCTTGAATGTTATTAAATTAACTTTCCTTTTCTTTGGTAATGCTGTTTAAGAAGTTCCATGCTGGCCAATGATGTGCCAAATTTGAAGTTAGACATTAATGAATTTTTTTCAATAGATATTTTTTTTCTATATAGGAATAAGAAGCAAAATTAATTGTGGTGTCCTTTTCGCAATCCTGGTGCAATGAATCTCATAAACCATACCAAAACTTAATTTCCATCTTATATATTGCAGGTATTTGAAAGTTAATATAACGTGACCACAATCAATTCCTACGTCAATAAATAGGTTTTTCACTTCATCTAAAGCTGATAATGAATCAAATTATTTATCGATAAGAAAATGCAAGAAAAAGAAAGGTTGTAAATATAAGATTATCTTGTTTCTTTTACATCGACGTTGACCTTGTGACGTCACAGTTCACCTCGCACCAAATCGGCTTGAATAAAAAATCGCCCAGGTGTGATATTTTGGTTTTCCAAATTATTTCCGGAATAAAAAAAAATTGACCGCCGCTGCAGGTACCCTTTAAATGGTAATTTTGCTTTAAATTTTAAGTACTGATAATAATATCATTGTTGTTATGAAACAAAAAACCATAACAGATCGTCACTAGGCAAAAATGATTCAACATAACGGAAGCATAAAAAGTAGTCAAATGCACAAGTTTAAACGAGTCAATATTTTTTCTGCGCAATAGCTGACAACCGCCATATAGATAAAATAGAAAGAAGACGGAAACAAACGGAAATGTAAGCTCATTTTTATCATATGTACATTTCTTTGCTTTGAATAAGTAAGTTTTTATACTTATCAAACAAAACATATTATTTCATTTTTCGAGAAATTATGTTCAAACCATTCCGATAACTTTTTGTCTGGATTGCCTTTTAACTTTTACTAACACTTCATCTTTTTCATGTTAAATCTTTTAAGGTATGTTTATTTTTTCAAGATAAATATTGAGTTGTTTGTTGGACATTAAAAATAATTCTATTCCATTTTTTCTGAAGATTGGTTATTCGAATATGAGTTTTCTCGTTTAGTGATAATGGCAGCGTAAAGTATACATGTTTTTTTAAATTTCCTGGATAGAACAAATTTCATATAGATTTGCCATTTAAAGTTTAAAGTATAAGATGTTTGTTTGTATGTAATGACTATGAAGATTTTACAGCAATCTATGCCGAAGAAATTTTAAAACGCCCCAATCCAAAAATATTCTGTTTTTAGTCTGGTTAAAAATGTTTTTATATACATTTTTTAAGTCACATTATTATAAATCAATAATAAGCAAAACAACCCTCAATATATGCTTTGTTCAGTTATTTTATCACAGATCAAATTAAAACTAAATTCTTGTAAAGTTATATTTTCGGGTGCATGCATTAATTCGATAGTTTACAAACTACTGCAAAGAAGACATGATAACACCATAAAACCGTTTAATGGACCGTCCTGACAGGTTAACAAACAACTAACAGACACTTAAACACGAATTGTTAAAATCAATTGATTTGAACTAAAGCTGTTGTGCATATATCAAGTGAATTCTATTGTACTTCAAAACTTCGTAGAATTTTCAATTATACAAATATTTTTATAATAGTTTGTACCAAAAGACACAAAATAAATATAAAGAATTATTCCATTGCCTTGCTTATTGAGCAAATACCTTGAAAAAAAACCCCCATTTTAATGATTTTAATTATAAGCGCTTCCTTATATGCCTTAAATATGCATTAATCTACAATCGACTTTCTATGAAGTATACAGTGGTTACAATATAGAACATTACATAGACTTCTTCCAGTTAAAGCTTACTTGAAAAAGCTAAAATAAGTTTATAACGACACTTGTACATTCTGCAAGAGTGAAGTTGAAACCATTGAACATATTTTCACACCTTGTCTTACTGTACTTACTACCTGGAATAGGTTGAGTTTGCATATTTACAAAACTGCCTCAAAGAGAGTTGGTTTTAAGGTAATCAATTATACTAGTATTATTTGGAGAGGCTCCTCTCTCAAAATCAAATTTAGTCATTAACTTTCTAATTTTATATACAAAACAGCAATGTCTTTGAAATAAAAAAAAAACAAACATTGCTGGGCTGATGTGTCATTTACATTTTAGATATGAAATTGAAAGTTGTCTAGATATTAGAAATTCTTCTTTTTACAAACATATTAAAAATGGTCTGAATGGAAATAATATATCCAAAAGCATAAGTCATATGGATTTTTTTTCCTGATTGTATCAACTTCATAGTATAATTACTTATGTTTGTGTAGGTATGGATATGAAAAATGAAATTACAAAAAATTGGAAATAAAAAAAAAGAATAAGAGATAATATTTATTATACAGAACACATGGCGACAAATTATTTACTATGAGGAGTTGTTTGTACCTTGTACTGTGTACTTCATTACCCTCATACGATCCGAAATTTTAATGAGATTCATTTAACAAATATAAGAGCTTGTTGTTGTTGATTTTCTGTATTCAAATTTCACGTGGAGTCGTTTAAGGTAGTTCCAGCCTCTCAGAAACACACAGAAACTGGCAAAACATTATGATAGATATTAGTGCAGCTGCACCCACCAACTTTTTTCCGCCAAGTTACTCAGTTTTTAGACGTACTAATGGCTGTCGTCTCTTTTCGAAAAAAAAAGCTATGTTTGGAATGAAAACACCGAACCATACTTGCTCGAAACATTTAATCAAATACATGTTATATAATTGATCGTCAAATCAAGGTCATCGATGTACGCTAAAACTTTTATAAGGAATTTATCACGGCATTTAAAAATCGAAGTACTGAAAGCCGGGCTCTTTTGGTGTGTCTTTATGCATATTGTGTAGTAAAAACTGAAAATCTCTCTCTCTCTCTCTCTCTCTCTCTCTCTCTCTCTCTCTCTCTCTCTCTCTCTCTCTCTCTCTCTCTCTTATTCATACTTTTAATGTCGGCAAAGCATCAGAGAGCGACCAAATTTTGTAAGCGGGTATAAACAAAAAATATGTCTGTCTAGTAGAAGTTAAACAGTTTAACAGTTGCTGCCTTGAAATTTGCAACAAGCATTATATATTCAATCCCCGTTTCTTCATCGTACAGTAAAGTAGTTCATGGAAATTCATTCATGCGCATTGTATGTGTCCAAAATGAATAGTAATGTTTTAAAAACACGTTATTAATAAGAAAATTAAAAAAGATAGACAATTCATTCGGAATTTAAAAAAAGGAAACAAAATACCAACACTTTTGACAAAACGTGGTTCTTTGTGTAACTATTTGGTATAGCGGAAGCTTTACCTTGACGCTGTTTGGTTTTTTTGTTTATTTGTGCTATTTATAGTAACATTGGCGATTTGCCTGCCTATAGCCAGGACTCTGCTTTCAGCAGAGCCCGGCTAAAAACGAACACGAATATCAGTGAAAATAATATCCTTAATAAACAATTTGGTATTGTCGACTTTGGGAGTGTGTTAAACTATCATACCTGCTGTATCGCCTACTCTTACGAATATATAAAATTATATGTCATTGTATACCCTGTTTATAAAATTTTGCCATATATAAGGTCATGTCAAAATTCGACAAACTTGTAGACTTTACATTTGTCGATTTGTAACACGTCAACTGTTCTACATCCGAGGATGAAGAGACTAATGCAGAAACTATGGATTAAAAATGTGCATAGTTGAAGGTTAAATTAACTAACAAAAACAATTAAGCTACAAAATTGTGCAACATACGAAGGAACTGAGTCAAATCTCAAAGTGTTTGTGCCCGAGCTTTTATAGGTTACACGATCAGAATCAAACACATTAATACTCAGACTCACATACCAACACCATTGTATATTTGAATCTACAAGTTTACAGGTCTGAATTTTGGAACACGATTACCCTCCATACGCTTCGCGTCGGTTGACAATGGTGATGTGAGACGAGTGAATAATGTCAATATTTATTGACACGTGTGTGCATGTATACACAAACCTTACAATACATTGGTCAAACTAAGACTTCGGAGAGGAGTCTGGTCTGTTCCATGTGATGAGGGTCTGTGTATATATATATATATATATATATATATATATATATATATATATATATATATATATATATATATATATATATATATATATATATATATATATATATATATATATATATATACATTGATTATGGGCCCTTACCCAGTAGCCACATCCACAACACGGAAGGCGCTCTGGGGATGCACCTTCAGCATAGCAATCACATACTGGCCTATCATCTGCATCTTCGCTAGCCAAAGGTTTTCGGTCCACTTTGCTCCCCATAAACCCTTGGCGAATTTTATTACGAAACCTCGGTGATGTGGTGGCGCTATCTAGTGAGCAACTTGAGTTGCGTCCCTTGCATATTTAGATTTTAATCGAATGAAACAACGGGTTATATACACACTACGGCGCTAATACAACTTGAAAACATGTTGACTACCGAATATTGGGACATAATTAACGATGCTATTAAATGCGAATTACGTTATAACCTATGGAAAGCACGGAATGTTTTATTCATAGTGTTTTGTAAGGACCTTTACCGGGAGTGAAGAAGTCGCCGATTTATATGAAAGCTTTCATGCCATAAAACCAGGTAGCGTTGTCGTGAATATTGCGAACCAAAGAAATTAAATAAAACAGAGTTCATTGAACCTTTAAAAACAATAATCATAAGCAGGAACGTATACACTAACGGGATAGGCAACTTCTACATTTGCCCTGTTTACTTCCTATGCTATCACACGAGCCTTGACAAGTTTGTAGAACTTTGTATCATCCCAGTAAAATATATAGTTTTTTAAAGCGAACTAGCTAGACCATCGTTGGGGAGGCACTGTACTAGAGAATTGAGCCACAACTTGTTAAAAGCACCAAATGTTTAACCAAAGATCACACATGTGTTTATATTTACACGCACTGCGATTGGATCAGCTACTCGCAGCTGCAGCCAATCATAAAACAGAGCTTGTCACCGAGTTTTCGTAATGAAATCCGCCAAGGATTTATGGGGAGCAAAGTGAACCGAGAACCCTTGGCTAGCGAAGATGTATCATCTGGAATTCTGCTCAGAGCATCTACATAAGTATGTTTATTTCCTGGGCGATGTAAAATTTCCATGTCAAATTGAGCCAATTCCTCTAACCAGCGTGCTATTTGGCCTTCAATGTGCTTAAATCTCATTAACCAAACAAGACTATTGAGGTCAGTACGAACCATAAATCGTCTGCCTAGTAGATAGTGCCAAAAATGCCGACAGAATTTTACCACTGCTAGTAGCGCTTTCCTCGTGGTACAGTGCTTCCTTTGGGGCTTTAAAAGCACATGACTTGCGATGTAGATTACCGTTCCCTTTCCGCCTCGGACCTGTGAAAGTACTGCGCCTACGGCATGATCCGAATCATCAGTGTCCAGTACAAACAAATCATCAGGGCGTGGATATGATAGGCATGGGGCAGTTACCAATGCAGTCCTTGCTCGAAGGAAAGCCTCTTCATGTGAATCTTCCCACAGAAAATGTCCTTTTGTGTGAGCTAGATCATACAAACATGCACTCCATGAAGCAAAGTCCTTAAGGTGATCCCTATGGTAGTTTAAGAATCCCAGAAAGGCTAAAACTTCATTCTGCTTCATTGGACGAGGCGAGGCCTTTACCGCTTCTATTTTGGAAGGAGCTATGGAAATTCCAGATAAGCTGACAACCTTTCCTAAGTATTCTGTCTCGCGACGAAATAATTCACACTTATTCGGCTTTAATTTTAGAGAGTACTCTCTGAACCTTTGTAATGTAGTTCTTACATTATCAAGCCCATCAGCAAAATCCTTTCCTAAGTCAATGACGTCATCCAGGAAGACAAAAACTTGACTCAAAGTCAGTCCCCTAAGAATCAATTGCATTGCCCCCTGAAAAGTGGCAGGGGCATTACATAACCCCATCTCCATTTGAGTGTGCTCAAAGAGCCCGTAACGGGTAATAAATGCTGTCTTTTTCCTATTTTCTTCTGCAATCTCAACTTATTAATAGCCAGAGGCCATATCTAAGGTTGAGAAGAATTTGGTTCCTTGTAAGGTGTCTATGATAGGCAGGGGAAAAGAATCTTTCACAGAGACGCTGTTCAAGTTGCGATAATCAATGCACCACCTTACATTTCCATCTTTTTTCTTGACTAGGACAGGTGCTGATGCCCACTCTGAGTTTGATGGCTGTATTATACCTGCGTCAAGCATTTTCTTTAGATGCTCCTCCTCCTGGTGTTGAAATTCAAGTGGCGTTCGATGCATTTTATACTTAACTGGGTTGGCATCCTTAGTATCGATACGATGTTTCATTGCTGAAAGGCAACTGAGGTCCAGATCATGCTTAGCAAACACATCTTGAAAATCTATCAGCAATATCTTTAAATGCTCCTGTTCGACTTCCTTGAGGTCTTTTGCAGATCTATTAAATAAATCTACAAGATGTTCAGGTAGGGCGAATTTACTATCCGGGTCTATGTTTGCGTAATTCCAGCCTTGTTATTTGACGATGGTCCAACTACTATAAGCAATCTTCACCAATTACCTCTGCAAAGCCAACACACTTGCCACCGGGCAACTTAATACACTTGTTGGAGTCATTGATAAACTGCATGAAGGTTTGCTTTCCCCTTCCCAGTATGGTTGAGCCTAAGAGTCCTCTACTATCCTGCGTAGGCTGTACTATGTAATTCTTGGGAAGACTTGGTATTGAGGGGGAAAACTTGACGGAAGACAAGGTGAATCTAGAGATCCGCCTCGCAAATGCTTCTTCATACTTACTCAGCTCTATAGGTACACGTACTATACAGCCTATTATGATGTCATCATTCATAGCAACAGTCGCAGGTAAAAGAAAGCGCGCCAATTTGAATCTTTTGCTTGTAGAGTTTAAACCTCATTATAGTTACAGTTTAACTACCTTATGATTTCCACTCTGGGTTTCAACATGCTTCCTGTTTACTAGGGTCAGCATTGCTGCAGTGTCTATAATGGCCCTAAAGCCGTTGAATTGAACTTTGCATCTACAACTAGGCTTTTTCCTTTTGACTTTCTTATCATAGCTTCAAGAACTTGGCTTTTCTGTTCGAGGACCAATCTAGGCCTGTAGACCTGGTCCTTTGGTGTTTAAACCCTCATCCTTAGTACTACCCACTCTTACAGATGAAAGCGAGGGCCCTACTCTGCGAATGGGTCTCGTGCTGTCGATAGTAGGACATTGCGGGTGACTTGTCTTGTTGAGGGCACATATGGTTCCAATCCCTAAGCTTTTGACCTTGCGGACCATCTGAAAATCTTCTTGGGCTCCTCTCTCTCATATTTGGGCTTGGCGACCTGAACCGATCTTGTCTGCTCTCAGGACATAGTATCTGTTTGGCATTCTTAGATTTGTATTTAGAGTTTCAATTGCCTTGATAAGAATGTCAATTTGATCCTGCATGTTATCAGTGGAGCCTGTAGAAGCTGTCTTATTTGATTCATCTTGAAATGTGACTTGGCGTTAGCTCTTCCTCCAAAGAGTGCTCTATCATTGGCTAGAGTAGTTTTAACAAATTTTAAAGCTTTTTGGATGATACGAGGTTCCATATCATCCATTGCATGTCTTGCCGCAATTTTCTCTCTGCAGCCTCTCAGGAAGGTATCTCCTGTCAGATCTTCTATCATATCACCCTCACATTCCTCATAAGCATATAATGTTAGGGAATAAACCCGCAAAGAAAATTCTTTCATTGTTTCATTTTCATGTTGTTTTAAGAATGAAAGTTGTCTGCGAGCTACAACTGGAGCCCCCTTCGTACTGAATCTCCTCTTCAAATACTTCTTGAGGGCATGGTAGTCATTGTGAACATTAACTCGACGGGCATATTTCAATGCAACATCCCCCAGGCAGTCTAGCAACCGACACAACTTCTTATTGTCAGACCATTGTCTCCTACCAGCTGTTCTTTCAAATTGGTAGATAAAAGTTTCCCAATTAATGAGTCAGTTCCTTTAAAGGTGGCCATTTTTGGTATGCTTGGGCTTTTGCTTCTGGATCTACATGTATCTTTTTGTCTTTCATTTCCATGCTCAGTACATGTACTGGCATTGACTGGAAGGTCACGAAACTCCGGATTATCCATATTCAAATAGTTACCGAAGCCTGATTGAGAAAAAACTAAAACAAATTGGTAATCTCCGAGTACCCATGATGTTTAAAATATATAAAACAAAAGACAGTACTCTTCTGATTTATCGGTATTAAAGACCAAAAATTCGAGCTTATTATTTTAATATAGTAGTATAGATAGAGGGAAAGGCGATTTATGGGCAATCTGTACTTTCAGTGCAGAAAGGTCATATTAAATACACCGTAGCGTCAAATGCATATAGACCCCAAAAGTTTGTTCTGAATTTTGGTTAAGCTATGTGTGTAGATTTTTAAAAAATTCTTTAGGAAAAAAACTTTAAGACTTTTGATCGCAGGATCCAACGTCCCTAAGTTAAGTTATTGAAGGCTATCATGCAGTTTTTTGCGAAGAAAAACAAATGTCATATATTACGGAAAATTATAAATGAATATTTTGTTTAACATAATTATAAGCAGAACTATAAAGTCTTATTTTCATTTTGTTATAAGCATGCATTGTATAAAGAGGCAACCTCAGTTTTGTATAAAATATCGTATATCTTAAAGCTGAGTACCTAAATAAATAACTTAACTGCAATGGCACACACTTACCTGATCCTGACAAACTTTTACATGTGAAATTGAAATATGCTATGTAACTTAAAAACTTCTAAGATCCTTGTAAAACTTATAAATTAATTATTTTTTAATGAAATTAACCCTGTGACCTTCAAGATTATTCAACATATGCATTAGAAACTACGGTTTCTACGAACAAATAATCTTATCCTAAAGATTACGCAACGTTTTTCAAAATCTACGATATAACATCTTTATTATTAAGTTTTTTTAAAATTCAGTTGTGAATTTTTTTCACAAGTATATATATATATATATATATATATATATATATATATATATATATATATATATATATATATATATATATATATATATTAAAACACAATAAAATCAACAGCGGTCGGCGAATTATTGATCGAAATTTAAAAAAGTAACACGAAAAACGATATATATATATATATATATATATATATATATATATATATATATATATATATATATATATATATATATATATATATACATGTACTGAAATATACATGTATACATTAAACATTTAAATGTTTTAAAAGATGTCGAAGAACCCATTGAACAAGTATGAAAAATATATTCAAACTTTGCATTGCAAAACTATTACAATATTGCTTTATTGTGTCGTTTTGAAGAACTTACATTTTTAATACTTCTCTTTTCAGATGTTCAAAGCAGTTACTTTTGAAAACCTTGTCCATTTCAAAGAGAAGACTATCATTAATTTAAACAGTGAGTTTAAATAAAAACAATCTGACATCTGCCCTCGACCTTGCAAAAACAAAGGGACGGTGGGTGTCAATGGTCTCAATATTTTCGTTGGTGCCAATTTCTGTGGGAAAAGTACTGTTTTAGAATTAATTAGACGATGCATGACAGGGGAAATAAATGTGTCTGTAACAAAATCTTTCGAGAAAAATTTGATTGCATACCCGTTCTGTCAATTCGATTTAGATTGGTATGATGAAGTTATCCCTGGAATTATCAAAGCACAGGGCGATGAAGTAAAAGTATACAAAATTTTTATTTTCACTGACAAACAAGGAATTTTTCTTCGCTTGAGGTCGTCGGACAATAGTATTACCTATAACGGTTTTGCGCAGACAAAATAAGGTAAAGAGGCAATCCAGTCAATTTTTAGAAAAAAAGATACCAAAAATCTTCTAGACTGGATAAAATGTTCAAGACCTGGAGAAGTTTACATAGGAGATGAGCACACAGTCAGATTTAATTTAAGTAGTTTGTACCATGTACTTGATAATGTGTGTTCTTGTTCATGAAAATTTGAAGATATAAAAATTGAATTAATTTTGATATATAAAAGAAACATCGAGCTTTAAGCGACAAATGTGTTACGAGGTAACTTTATACCTGTAAACTACTGAATCAATAAAAAGTTAAACAAAAATGCGCTACATTTGTTGTTAAAATAGGTAAATGTGTGATGTTACGGACACAATCCAATACTAAAAGTACATGTACCTTTGTACATGTGCCAGAACACCTCTTATTCTCTTCCTGAATATTTTCAAAAACTTAAAATTAGTTCTTTAACTCATAATGAGTGTAAATCAAATTTTTGAAACGTCTTAAATAACGGAAATCAAAAGTTATGTATTAAGCATAAAAGAGAAAAATAGATTTTGTTTCTTTAGTCGCTTTATTAGTCATCAGGTAGGAGAAATATCGATTCCATTCAATCTGCTTGGCTTATTGGCTAGAACATTTACAGAAGAAGTTTTATTAGTCCCCTACCGGGGGACTATAGCTTTCCTCTGCGTCCGTCTTGTCCGCCCGTCCGTCTGCCTGTCCGCCCGTCTGTCTGTCTGTCCCACTGCAGCTTTCCACACTTTTTTTCTTTATGCGTTTGAGGAATAATATGAAATTTGCTGAACAGCTTTAAAATGTCAAACTACAGATGAAGTTTACACTTTTGTAGCGTCTGGTTCACACATTTTCGGGAAAATTAATCATTTATATTCCAATTTTTTAATGTTCGGGTTCGATATTCTGCATAACAGTGCATTGTTTTCACAATTCCGGTAGGGGACGTGTATTGCTTATGCAACACTCTCAGAATGCTTGTTTTATTTAATATCTAAGCAAAAGTACATGTAATATTACAATACCCACTTTGGAATCAACGAACAAGGATACATATCAAAATTGATTCCGTATCATTGAACCATACGAAATAAATGTTACGTTTTATACAGATGGCTCCATGTCTCTGACAAATATCAGATTCGTTGAGAGAATTTTAAACCCCTTAACAGATTTCTCATAACATGCTATAATCAAAATTTTGTGATTCCCCCCTTTTCATGTCGCTAAAATTTACTTCTTAATTCAAGTGTCAACCTTGTACATATATGATTCATTTTTATAACCAAACTTCAGTCTGATAGAATATTCCAATTGAAGTCAATGCATATAGTAAATTAAGGTATAAAATCTCTGATATCTTAGTATTTCTAAATTTGAGTACATAGGCACTACAATCACCAACATTACTCAATATACTCTCTCTCTCTCTCTCTCTCTCTCTCTCTCTCTCTCTCTCTCTCTCTCTCTCTGATAAACAGTTCAAGACATCATCATTCCTGATATTTTGGTTAAAATACACCCATAAAACTAAATAAATATGGTAAAACATTAATATTTTTCTTAAATTTCTTTTTCAGATGCTAAAATCAATAACTCTGGAGAATTTTGTGCATTTCAAAGACAGAACTGTTATTGATTTTGATACAACTCCAAGGGAGAAACGGAGTAAGGCAAGTTTGCATAAAGAGGCAACTTCTTCAAATGCAAGTGCAAATAAAAAGCAAAGGCGTGATGCTGAAAAAGAAGTGACTGCGGGTTGGAACACTTTAAATATTTTTGTAGGTGCTAATTTTTGTGGAAAAAGTACTGTTATAGAACTAATACGGCGTTGCATGACAGATGAAATAAATGTATCAGTAACTAATTCTTTTGATGATAACTCATTTGCGTATGTATTCTGTCAATTCAATTTGTCTCCATATGATGAAGTTATTTCTGGAATTATAAAAGAACCTGGGAATGATGTGATGTACAAAGTTTTCATTTATTCAGCAAAAAATGACACTTTTCTTCGCTCGAAAGAATCGTCAGAAAGCATTGCAACCTACAACGGTTTGGTTCACGGTGCAGATGATAAAGAGGCAATACATTCAATTGTAGAAAAGGAGAGTGTTAACATTATCCAACTTCTTCATTTGATAAAATCTTCAAATCCTCAGAAAGATTGTTTACCAGAGGAACCAAGCTGGAAAACCATCGAAAACAAATATGTGTCTACACTTCCTTTAAGAGGTATTGGAATGGTACAGTGGACAAGAAGTGAGAAAATCAAGAAGGAATACAAGGAAATCAACTACAAGATGGCATGTGAACGAGCAGAAGTTATAACGACTTTGTTGTCGGAGGACCATAGAGATGATGTTGATGAACAGTTAGAGGGGGAAATATTTCGATTTATTACATATCCAGAAATATTTAAATTCATAAAAAAAGATGGACTATTGTATGTTCAACATAACGAATCAGAATTCCCATTGCTGAAGACATCTGAAGGGATTTTAGAGGCAAAATTGACCTCTTTACTCTTAGCGCACAAACACATTCAGACACTTTGTTTAGAAGATCCTGATCGAGGAATGCACCCTCAAATGATTGAACGATTAAAGACAATGATGTACATGCACGTAACATCATACAAGAAGACAATTATTGTTGTGACGCATAGTCCGTATTTTATTGACACCATTACCATCGACAAAACGCATGTTTTCTTCCGAAAGAAAACAGCCTCAAACAGTTACGAATGTTCTGTTAAAAACGCTGGGAAAAATACGGAACTCTCCAAAGTGTCTGACATTGAAACACTGAGAACGTTGTTGTTTTCAACCAAAGTTTTATTAGTGGAAGGACCAATAGACAAGGAGGTTGTGCAAGGTATTTTTACCCAATACAAATGTAATTTGTTAGAGAGGGGAGTGATCGGAATGAATGAGCTTTATAAGGATATAACCACATCTCAAATTATTCCGGTCGGCGGCTGTGAAAATACAAAGAAAATACAATCATTTTGCTATTTTATCAATCTTCCATGCTTATGCTTATGGGATCTAGACAAAGTTGTAAAATTTGATAAACAAACATGTAAAATACAAGACTTTTTGGAGATAGGTAATGTTAATAAAGATAAGTTAAAAGCAAAATACTTTGATAAAGAACTTTCATACCTCATTGGTTGTGATGAAGATTTCGAAACAATTTCAACATCATTAGAGCAACGAAAAATGTTTGTATGGAGACATGGTACTGTGGAAGATGCGATTTTAAGCTCTAGGAATCGTTATGAAGAAATTTGCTCATCCATTAACTGCCCCTCATTGACTAACAAAAGCCTAAAGAAAAAACTGAAAGAACGACTTGATGAGGAAGAAAGGAAAACATTTTATAGTCAGCTCATGGAAGTCTCTGAAATACAACGATTTATAGGATTTATGGAGAAGGAAGAAAACGAAAGGTTCAATAACTAGCTATAGTACACATACACTACTAAAAAAAATATGGTAATCTGAAAATGAAAAGCGTGAAATTTGGTCTTACACAATTTTTTTAGACTGTCAGTGATATGTATAGTGTTTCTGGTTTAAATGTTTTAAAACCAAAACTTTTCGATGGATTCTACAAACGCTTGCATCTCACTACGAGTGAAAATGTGTTTATAATAACTATGTTTATATCACATAAAAAGACAGAATTTAACAATACGATTAAATAATTGATACAGCAAGTTTAAGAACTAATCAATATTTATATATGTTCGTACTTAAGGCAATTAGTGCAGTTTTGTATTTTGAAAATACCTTTTAGTTTATATAAAATTGTTAAAGCCGTGCATGTATTGTAACCATATTCTAGTCTGTCCCAAGTTATTGCTTCCGTTACTTTTTGGTGGTTTTAAATGAAAATAAACACACTTGTCCATTAAGAACAAATGAAATCGATGAAAGGGGGAAATTCAAGATTTCTTCATTCATAAATCATCTGTTTATACCCAGAGAAACTCAAAAGAACGAAAAATAATTTCTTACGGAAATTTATAATGGGAAATACATGGCTCAACATTAAGGCACGTCCGTCTAGAAAAAGTTTGTCCGGGCTAGTAAACATTGCACAATGGTAGTCTGACTGGTCGTGTTAAAATTTCACTCAATGGGTCATTCAAGCAAACTTAGTGTAATATGTTTGTACAACGTAATTTTTAGCCAAAAACTACAAGTTAAACAAGAGGCCCATGGGCCACAAATCGCTCACCTGAACAATAGTTCTTTATCATATTTTATTTCGAAAAGGTGTATTATGAAGCATCTTCGCTAGCCAAGGGTTTTCGGTCCACTTTGCTCCCCATAAACCCTTGGCGGATTTCATTACGAAAACTCGGTGACAAGCTCCGTTTTATGATTGGCTACAGCTGCGAGTAGCTGATCCAATCGCAGTGCTTGTAAATATAAACTTTAAAAGAAAACACATGTGTGATCTTTGGTAAAACATTCGGTGCTTTTAACAAGTTGAGGCACAAGTTCTCGAGTACAGTGCCTCCCCAACGATGGTCTAACCAGATCGCTTTAAAAACCTATATATTTTACTGGGATTATACATATGTAGTTCTGCAAGGCTCGCGTGAATGCATGGCGAATGTAGAAGTTGCCTATCCTGTTAGTATATTCGTTCCTGCTTATGGTTATTGCTTTTAAAGGTTCAATGAGCTCTGTTTTATTTTATTTTTTTGGTTTGCATTATTCACGACAAAGATACCGGGTTTTATGGCATGAAAGCTTTCATATAAATCGGCGACTTTTTCACTCCCGGTACAGATCCTTACAAAACACTACGAATAAAACATTCCGTGCTTTCCCATGGTTATAACTTAATTCGTACTTAATAGCATCGTTAATTATGTTCCGATATTCGGTAGTCAACATGTTTTCAAGTTGTATTAATGCCATAGTGTATAAAAAACCCGTTGTTTAATTCGATTAAAATGTAAACATGCAAGGGGCGCAACTCAAGTTGCTCGCTAGATAGCGCCACCACATCACCGAGTTTTCGTAACGAAATCCGCCAAGGGTTTATGGGGAGCAAAGTGGACCGAAAACCCTTGGCTGGCGAAGATGATTATGAAGTGAACTTTGAATAAATATTGTACAACTCATATATTTCAAGATTTTGCCATATATTAAACAATACATAAAAAGAAGATTTTTTTTTATCTTTTGCATGTTTTTATTCATAGTTATTTTAACATCAAATGAGACATAATTTTAAGCTCTAAAATACCTATTTGCAGTTAAAAAAAAAACCCATTTCACTGAAAAAATCAATGATTCCTACTTTCTTTCCCATAACTTTTTTTTTATTTTTTGTTCCTTTATGTTTCCACTGTGTGTTTGTGAATCAAAACTTCGTTAGAACTAAGATCCACACCTTCTTGAAGTTGTTTGAATTTATGATCGTTGATCCCGATCACTTGGATCCCGATATATATGAGAATTGATGTCGGGATCGAAATTCCAAAAACAAAAACAAAAATCTAGTCGATAAACATATTTCCAGATAATTTAACTATGATTAACTTATCATGGAAATTTCTTGTTTTTATTTTTGAATACTTCTTTTAATATAAAATGATTTAAACAATTTAGAATCTGCACTATCTTCGAATGACTGCGTAGTAATCTCACAAAGTGTACACAGCCACGCAGACCGTACATAGCCAGTCTAAGTACGGATAGACTGGCAATGCTTGTCTGATATGCGCGACATTCGTTCAATATAGACAGAGGACCAGTCTAGTCTAAGGAAAGTCACTCGGCACACCTCCTTGATTATGTATCTATTCAACAAAAACGATCGGCAGACCTCGGTAGTTTTCTAGGCATTAAAGAAAGAATCGAGCAAGTGGAAAGTTTTTACGACAACTGATCGGTTGATTATCTATTTTTTTATATTTAACTTCGGTTTCTCGGGGGAAAAAGGAAAATGATGCATCGAAAGCTAAAAGCAGAGCAGAAACAAAGAAAAAATATGAAAAGAGAGTTTTATTCCAAATGGAAAGATTAGATGGGGGTTGAGTTCTAGAGCTCCAGGAAAAAATGAAGTGGTTTTTCCATCAAGTTATCAAACAGATATGGCATGTCGCCGATTTATTGAGTATATCTACACATGATAACCAGCAGCTCATTCTCCATGGTTTTAAAAATGCAAGAGTTCTGTCTGTAATGTTTGATGGTGCTACGGATACATCTGTGTCTAAAAATGAAATTTTTAAGGGGCATGGTCACGATTTTGGTCAAATTCTTTTTTATATTTTTATTCTTTACACTGCTTTAGAAATGCATTTCTAATGATCAAATAAAATTTAAGAGTCATTCATAGAGTTATAAGCAAGATACAGGGCTCAATTTTTTTTTAATGTAAACAATGCTCGTGCCCTGTTTTTGTTGACATAGGTTCAGTATACCAGTAAAAAAGCTTTTTCCAGCTTATTTGTCTATCTTTTTATTTATTTAAAGCGTAAATTAACAGTTCCTAACGTTTAACACATTCGTTTTAGGTTTAAAACTGACATTTTCACTTTAACGTTCAAAATGTAAACAAACGCTTTGTTTACATAGCAAAAAATTTTCAAGCTCTGTAACTCGCTTATAAATCAACAAATGACACTCAATTTCCGGTTGCCTATTAAAAATGCCTTCCTGAAGCATTGACACAAATCGTGACCATGCCCCTTAAAGCACGGTATGTGGATCAAGGTGTGGCAGGAAATATTTACATACGCAAAGAGGCAGTAGAACATGCACATGCAGAAGGTGTTTTAGCGGCAACTGAATCAGCCATGAATAAAGTTGATGAAGGCTGAAATTGAAAGGAGCGTTTATAGTTGCTACTGGTTAAAATGGAGCTAGCGTTTACCTCGGGAAAAGGCACAGTGTAACAAAGCTTTTGAAAGATGAAGTACCTCATCTGTTTGCTATGTGTCATAGTTTGAAATTGAGTGCATTGGATTCAAAGAAGGACAGGTATGCAGGTATATTTGCTGATCTTAGAAGTGTGCTGTTGAATTTACACAAACAATACCAGTACAGTGCTAAAGCTTTGATAGAATTGAAGGTTATGGCAGAGGCTATGACTGAGAAAATGTTAAAGCCAGTGAATCTAGAGGGGACAGGGTGGATGCCCCACTTAAGCAACTGCCTGGATGTTCTTTTGCGACGGTACTTGGTGTTTGTCAATCACTTTGAAAACACTGTTGAGGGCATATTGGGTCTGTTGATGTTCAAAGCAGAGCAAAATTTATCATAAAGCACCTAAAGGACTACAACCTTTTGAACCACATGTACTTCTTAAAAGATGTCCTTGCTGTTCTTAGATCTCTCTCTCTCTCTCTCTCTCTCTCTCTCTCTCTCTCTCTCTCTCAAGTTCCAGAAGGACATTTATATGTTGCCCGATGCAGTGGAGGCACTGGAGACAGCCACTTTGCAGCTTGTTACTTTGCAACAACGACCATGTGAAAAACTGTAGAGTTGTCTAGACAATGTTGATCAAGAAAACATATTCAAGAGAGTTAAACTCTATGCCCCTTCTTCCACACCTGAACAGTTAAAGAGAAAACAGAATGGCCTGATTCAATCAGTCATATACTAGGTAAACAAGTTGGAGATATATATTCAGATCATTTGCTCATAGACATGAATTTTTTCTTTCCAATAAATCTCCCTGAAATAGATGCTGCTTGGGCAATGATATGGAGAGGAAATAAATACCTTGTGTAAGTTCTATATGCTGCAGTATTAAATAGGATGAACTTCAATATACTGCAACTGGAGCAGGTATAATGACCAGGTCTCAAAGTGCACATGAAAGAGAGAATGATGGAATTGGAGAGCAAGAGTTGTACAAGAGATTATTCTGTGATCCCAACCTGGTAGATACTTTCAAGAACATACTTATTTGTGTTGAAATTGTCCTATGTATTCCAGTGCTATTTGCGAAGGTGGGTTTTCAGCAAGAGCAAGAATTAAATCTGATTGGAGGGCCAGTAACACTTTGCCTGATAATTATGCCAGTGCCAAGGTGGCATTTTTGCACCCGCTTAAGATGCAGTTCCGGAAAAATCCATGTATACCAAATGATAGACCATTGTCTAGAGAGTATATAACCACTTTTGCTTTTAGTGTGTTTCACCTGACAGGTGAGATATTTACCTTTAAAAATTAATATCCCATCGGAAAATGATAATTCCCATAGGAGAATTGACTCTCCTACAGGAAATATTGACAATCCTATAGGATTTTTTAAAAGTCCTGTAAGAAATATATTTCCTATAGGAGAATGGTATTTCCTGTAGGAATTTGATTCAGACATGTAGTTTTCCTATAGGATATTAAGTTTTCCTATCGGATTTTATCAAATCCTATCGGAATTGAAATTCCTATAGGAAGTTCTTGTATTCCGATAGGAAATTTATAATTCCTATAGGAATATTGAATTTCCTATGGGAAAAATTAATTTCCTATAGGAATTTATTTTTGAAAGGTAAATATATTACATGACAGGTGAGATACACTGATAACAAAGGTGGTTGTTAACTTTTTAAGCAATGGTCTATCATATGGCATCTTTGAATTTTTCGAGATATGCAGCTTAAGCGGGTGCAAAAATGCCACTTTGGCACTGGCAAAATTATCCGGCACAGTTTTCAGTCTAAATGAAGACATGCTCAATTGCTTGAGAGCTATTTCAATAGGGTGTTGCTAAAACGCGGAACGGAAAACGGAACGGAACGGAAAACGGAAAATCTTATCTAATGTTATTTACTTGATAGATTTGTTAATCATGCTAAACACATATACTTTTAATTTTTTTTTAAAGATAAGCAGTACTGGATTATTTATTCAAGAATAATATTTCCTCAAAATTAACAGTACATGCATTGACCACTATATTCTGTCCCAAAATATCCTCGATTTACATTTTGCTGAATAACTCTATACCTCAGGGCTCAAGCATTTCCTTTCAGTAGCATGAAAAATTCTCATTATTCCTTCTTTAAAACGTCGATCCTGAGGCTCTAGCTCATCGGCTGGTTTCAATACACGGCTAGAAATAAAGAAGTCTACAGGGTTTTGCATTTCAACAGACCCGAATGATAACGTTGAAAAATTGTGCAAGGTCTTCTGAGTGACTTCCAAATGAAGAAAAGGTGTCAACATTTCCCATTATAACCCTCCGTAAGAAATCTGTTTTCGATCCTGTGAAGTTTTCCGATTAAAAATGATAATGTGTCAATGAAGTTTTCTTGGATATTTCTCGTTCCATCAATTTTGATTGCATCTTTTACAGGTATGTGTATTTTTTTTAAATCGTCCAAATGTAATGCATGAATATTTAGAGATCGACAGACTATAGTCCCAACTTATAATCGGAAAATCAAACCAGGCAACGCCCAACTTATAATCGGAAAATCAAACCAGGCAACGTCTAGAGCTCTCTATTCGGATCATATGTATCACCCCTGTGAATGTGTTCGGAATGTTTTCTTTATCGTTGCTAAGTATGTAATAAATCCAGAGGTGCTCGAATGAAAGTTTACGAGACTTCACCGAGATTTGTTAAGTTCATGTGAAATTTCCAGCGGAAGTATAAGTGTTCGGATGATATTATCAAAATACGTAAGTACTGGTCGTTTTTCATATCATATCCTACTTTAATTTATGTTAAAACATGAACATATTTTAAGATGTATGTCTTATTCCACCATCTAGCGGTTATTTATATTAAACGATAATATTTAGAACAGAGTTGTCGTTCGTGTTCAACCACGAGTAGAGTAGTTGAAAATATAAACATTGGGTTGCTTAATAAAATCATAGCCATGTTTGATGCTTGTGGTGTGCAATACCATGTTTTTAGAAAAATAATGGGTGTCTGTTTTGCACAAAAACATAGTATATCGAGCCATTTTCAAGGAACATTCAGCATAAATAGTATAGCCTGTTTCACCATTGATGCTATTACTAGGTCAGGCGCGGATCGAAAATTAATCCTATGGGGGGATCTCTACTAAAGCATGTTAATTGTTGCAACAGCAGACAAAAACTATTTTTTTGTATTGTCACATTTATTTCTAGAACACCAATTAACGAAGACAAAGTTTAAAATCAATAAACCTCTAGATTTTATATTTGATTACAAATACCTAAATTCCAAGAAATAGAATATAAACACGAGGCATGATTTTTACTGCGAAACTGAAATGGTCAAATAAAACCACGTGGCCTAAAATTTAAATGACAAAAACATTCACAGGGGTGTGTATATATCTGCAGGAATGAACAACTGCCAAGTAATACAAACGTAAACAAAATTGCATTGCTAAATATACTAGTTTCACTAAGTACCGAGTATTTTAATGTATTTTATCGATGTGTTCACTCGTACGGTTTTTTCATCGAATTACAGTCAACTCGTAATCAAACTGACTCGTACCCAAACAGAATTGTAATCAAATTGTCAAGTAAAAAATGACTTAAATTATAATATTATGCCCGCCTTCAAAGGGTGAGAAGAATTTATAAATTTGTCAATCTAATTAATCAGTTTTTAAAGAAAAGATTGCATGTAAACAGGAATTTTCTATCAAATGTTGATATAGGGACCTCTTTGGCAAACTTATATAGGAGATGACAATATATTATCTAAAATTATACATTCATTTATCTCATAATTTCTTTATTATTGTAATTATATCAAAACCTAACCTTAACAGATTATCTTTTATATTTACAACCCAAGTATCATTGTTTACCACCGGACCAATGGATTATTGGTCTGTTTGGGTACGAGTTGGTTTGGGTACGACTTCACTTGACTCCTTTTCATCCTAGTGATACTGTATCGCCTATATGATTTAAGATCGTATTGAACACCGAAAATTCAATGTTGATGTACATCATATTTGAAATATAAAAATACTTATAAAACACATGAAACACTTTAACTAAGTGCCTACGTTACGCTGATATGCCAGCAATACCATACAAGAAAAATAAGTAAAAAGTTACAACTTATTTACTTGTTTAATCATGTTAATATTTCACAATTCGTATGCATTTCGTACTCAACTAACGCCAATTGAATATAATCCTACATGTATATTTGATAGACACTTATAAGAATATCAAAAAGGCAGCCACATGTTGATAATCATTCATTAGATATGAGTACATGATACAAAGTAAATCGTTTCTGGCCAGTCTATACCCTTTTAAAGCGATAAGGCCATTGCAAGTTTTTTCTTTGTTTAGCGTCCACCCAAAACTCAAACACCTGTCTTTCTATCAGGAAAAAAACCCCACAAACCTTAGAAAAAACACAACTTTAAAGGTTCAACAAAATAAAATTTGTTATATATTTTAATTTGAAGTATATTTTCTTCATTTTATAACAAAATTACAAAAATAACAAATACCTACTATATGATTTCCGTTTTGAATGTTTTTATATTTGATTTCTGATCCGGATTTAAAAATGCGATCCTGACACTACTGGCTCTAAAAACCCCTGTCCGTATGAAAATCCCCTGTCTTCCCCTGTCACCCCCTGTGTTTTCACTGTCATCCCCTGTGCATCCCCTGTGTGCCACTGTACAGAGCCCCTGTATACCCTGTCATCCCCTGTGCGCCCCTGTACACAACCCCTGTGTGCCACTGTAAGCCCCTGTCACCCCCTGTACGCCCCTGTCATCCCCTGTAAGCCACTGTCTGCCCCTGTGCATGCCCTTGACATCCCCTGTACGGTCTTTATCTGCTCGCTAAGTAAATAAATAGCTTTTAATTAATTCGGATTTTTAAAAATTTATATACATGTATAGCATTTATGTTTTAGACGGTGCTTGTTTTTCTTTGCATTTCATAGAGGGTAATATTATTACAAGCGTGAATAATTTTGACTTAACATTGACACAAATCAAGATATAAACAGCTGATTTTATTACATGCATTTAAACAAATGACCATGTTCTGTAATTTGTAAAAATAAAATAGAAAGAAAAAAAAGAAAGAAAATAAGTTAGGAATGCGTGAAATCTGCAATGTTCTGTGCCATGTAACCTGACTGAGATAAAGCGCATAATAACACAACATGATCAGTACGTGCAGATAACCACACACCGATCGAAAAGATAAAATGATCACCTATATTTTGACTGTTTTGACCAGTGTAATGATGCATAGAATTAAACAGCCTTTATTAGGTTCATGTAAATCGCTGATAATTGCTGTCAGTATTGTTTTTTTTATAAATCATGAGAGAGAGAGAGAGAGAGAGAGAGAGAGAGAGAGAGAGAGAGAGAGAGAGAGAGAGTTGATTTTTTTCGGAAAGGGGGATTAGACCGGTCCATTGACACTTTTAACTTCTATCAGCTAGTGTGCATTTTCCAGTTTAGTTATTTATATGCATTATTGTATAGAATTGTCCACATGCATATACACTGTAGAGCAATGATACGGTTAACTAGAGCAGAGCTCGTGGTAAAGCCACGAGTAGGTCTTCCGTTGTTGCTGCGAGATGAAAATTTATGTGATTTGGTGTCAAACGATTATAATGACTAAAGACTAAAATTTCACTTCTCCTTTTGTTATAAAAACGTGCTGTGATTGAAAGCCTGTATAAAGACAGGAAGAACATGTTTTAGGAAAACTATTTGTCGAACACAGTTTGTGTAATTGTTTTGAAAACTCTTTAAGGCCCTGTCACACAAAGTTGCGTTCCCAGGGGCGTGTTCACGGCGTTGTAAAATTCGTGGAATCGCCGTAGGATCGCAAGGAAAATTCAGAAACGCGTTCTTACAGAGCTCCCAAATACGTTTCCACAGAGTTCTACTTGGTGATTGACTGCCCTCTCGCTGGGTATCCGCCGAGCGCTCATGACGTGCTAGGAGTTTTTACCGCGCATCCACAGCGTGCCCTGCGCGCTGACTGCGTGCACATGCGCTGTTGGAGACTTTACAGCGCTGTCATGGCGACCTTACTCCACTTCTACGGCGTGTTTATCGGAACGCAGAGCCACGGCGCGTACTTTGCGCATGTTCAATGTGCGCGCCGTCGCATGGCGTTCTAAAATGTTCTAGGCTAGGATATCCCACCGCGGCGAACGAAGATGCCGTTGCGTTGTTACGGCGCTGTAGAAGACTCTAGTTCGTTTACCATGGCGTTTTACATTATTCAATTACGCAGCGGGATCGCTGTGAGGACGCAGCTCCAGTGTGACAGGGGTTTAAACAATGAGAAGTTTAATGGCGAGTTAAATTTTTCAGGGTAGCATGGATTGTTATATATTACATGTACTCATTATTCATGTAAGGAAATGTACGTAAAAACGTGCATAAAAAACACGTAACTTCTGTAAATAAATCTTTCTAATTTTTTGAAGACTATGTGCAAGTTTCAATTTGTTTCGTGCTGTCAAAATTTGGTAAATAGCCAAAATTGATGGCATCTCTGAAAATTTATTCAGAGCTGATATTATTTGATAATACGAGTAGACTTGAACATTTAAAATAATAATCAGCTATCAAAGATCATCGGGAGAATTTATGCATAAGTGAGCGTCTAAATTTTACTCCTGATATACAGACACCGCTATGTACCGTAAAATTTGATAACATTATTTACAGAAATGAATATTACTTCTCTCTACGATGCAATAATATTCAAAATCCCTATCTTTAAGTCAGTTTTTTCTCCTTTATCGGATCAACAGTTATTCTCTCGGAGAAAGTTTACGTATGTATTAAAAAAAAAAGGGAGAAACTTCAATAAAAATAAGCAAAAAATAATGGTGTTACGGTTTTTATTTTCAGTTAATTTAATTAAATGTGACAAATGCGCATATTCGGTCGGATTTTTGGTAACATGTACATGAAGTAAATTTGATGCAAGTTCCATGTTTGTTTTTTGTTGGGTTTTTTTTTTTGTTTTTATTTTTTATTTTTTTTTGCTTTTCTCTGCTTTATCTAAAATTAGTATTCCACTGGCTGTAGCTAACCTTGTAAGTAAATTAAGTTGCATGACATCCTCATACCACACAACTTCAATAAAACTGTTTTTTTACAATCAATTTTCATATAATTAGCAATAAAGAAAATCCCCAAGAACACATGTCCATCTCACTAAAGTGTAACTTTGAGAAGCGCATATATTTTTTGGAGGCAGATATGTCGCTATATTATAGTCTGTAAGTCAAGTAAACTAATCTGTCCTAACTTGCAATACTTTGATGATTTCTATGGCGACCACCTGCATAGCATAATGTAGTCGTATTTCATAACATCTTATCCCAAGACAAAATTAAATTTGACTTAAAACTTTTAATTATAATATATATTATTCTGTTCATAACTATATATAATAGAAGTTTAGCGTGTTCGACATGTTAATTTATTATAGCCACGTTCTCAGATTACGATCTCGCACCTTTAATGTGAAAATGAAAGTCTTGTTGTTTGATAATTGACCACTTTGAAGAAAGCAACCTTCGAACTGTTGATTAATTACATAACAATTGATGATCTGCAGCCATAAATAAGCTGGGGCTATATATGTTCTGAGCTGTTTGCGCTGTTCAAAGTGAAACAAGATTTTCGGTAGCACGTGGCGATTGCATTTACGCAATAAAGAAAGTTGAAATTTACAAATTAAAGACTGACCGAATAAAAAAATACGGGTGGGAAAGAGAAACACGCTCAGGAGAAAATGTTACACATAAGAAGAAGTCACTATCAAATGATTTTCGACAGATCTGGAATTTAAAAATAGAGCACTTGACAGCGGGAGGGCAACACAGAAATAAGTTCGTTTTCACAATGAAACTAACGACCATGTAGAAACACTACAGAAGTTATTAATATGTGACCGATAGAATCTAAACAAAACTTGTTTCAAAACTCCTGTGAATATTCTTTAAAATAATCACCGAATGCCTTAATTCATGGCATTCTTTTATCGTGTCAGCACCTACCGCAAACATGGCACTTTGATTATAATTTGATTTGATTTTTTAAATTACCTTGTACGCTGTCGTATAAATCAATGCTAACTCAATTGTACGAGTAAAATAAATTTATCTGTTCATCTGAAACCAATATATAATAGTTTAAAACATAATAAAAATAGTTGCGTTCGTACAAAATACCAAACATGCACGCGTGATAAGGTACATGTAGAGGTCACTTGCGCGGGATCTCCTCGGCCATGTGCGAGGGATGATCATTATTTAAAGGTTTTAATATTTGTGTTGTTGTTTTTTGTTGTTGATTGAAAACATTATTTGTACAGTTTTTAAAACATTTAAGACTTACAAACCAACCATTCAAATATGTCTCACGAGTATTTCCGATTTGGAGTAATATCGCTTTTATTAATTTTCAGAACGACTTTTTAATTTACTCTCCAATGTTTAATTTCACTAAATACAAAATAAACAAACTTTTATAACATAAACTTAAAACAGTGTACAGTGTATTAACGACTATATATTCATATTCATGTAAGTGTGCGGGTGCGAATCTTGTGTATTAGATAACCGTTTACCGCTAGGTAGTGCAGCTGTGGATGATTTCCTCGGCCGCGGGCTAAGGATAGATTACATAAAGGTTTAACGCATACACACGCACAGCTAAGAACCTAGGAAGATTTGAAAAGTTTGCAATTTAATGACTAAATTCTATCAAATAGAAATTCTTTTTTTACTTAAAACCCACAATTGATATATATGTCTGATATTGCATTAGATTGAGAATGGCATTGCTTTTATTATAATTAACTGGACGATTTCTTAATTGACACCCTATCGTTTAATCCACTTGAAGAATAAACCTTTATGTGTAATCAAAACTGAAATAATTCTTCAGTTCGCAGCTAAATTAACTCATATATGAGAGACGCAACTCTCGTGTATTAGATAACCGCTGACCGCTAGGTAGTCTAGTCGCGACCATGGTGACAGATTTTCTCGGCCGTGGGCGAGGGATAGCTTACGTAATAATACACATCTCTGATTCAAGGTGGATTTTAAATGCATGCAGTATGATA